>NC_084557.2:32340691-32480691 GCF_033978685.3 Nerophis lumbriciformis | reverse complement strand
TTTCCTCTTTGTGATGCGCTGTTATACAGTATATGCCTTGAGCTCTTATTTTGAAGGCGCTAAGAGCGGAAGTGATGACACGTTGGAGTGGAGCGTAGGTTTTTGAAAGAAGGTAAATAAAGTGGTCTTCGTGTAAACTGGAGCCTCCGTGTTTGTTATTTTGTAGTTTCATACAGTATAGGCGACATTTATAAACCCTCGGTTACACTTTTTTAAATAGATTCAATCTTGCACGTGGAAAGTTGAAGTGAGGGCTTTAGTTGATATAACACTCCCGTCAGGGGGTTCATTAATCCAGCACAACAGCGGCGCATGGACTTCATTTATAAGTAAAGGTAAGACCATAATAATGTGTTTTTATTAAATGTGATTTTTTTGTGTGCTACAGTTTGTATGTGTAAAGTTAAAGTTAAGTTAAAGTACCAATGATTGTCACACACACTAGGTGTGGTGAAATTTGTCCTCTGCATTTGACCCATCCCCTTGGGGAGCAGTGGGCAGCAGCGGCGCCGCGCCCGGGAATAATTTTTGGTGATTTAACCCCCAATTCCAACCCTTGATGCTGAGTGCCAAGCAGGGAAGGATGCTGGTATGAGCTTTTAAACATAACCCATTAACTGCTGCCAATCAAATGGTGAATACGATACTCTTTAGGGTTCATATGTTTGTAAATCTGACTGTGATGAAGTTAGTGCCTCACCAGCCATGAACCTCACCGCACGTCACTGGCACAATGTCATATTTCATATGCAGAAGGGTTGAGTGCAACATACTTGACTCGAGCAGTGAATTGTGCTTGTTGGGGTCCTAACAACCGAATAAACGTTTGTGATTGTGTTTCATCAGCTAATAAATGCACTGAAGCTTCATACCTGCATTTATATAAAGTATAGAAACATATATTCAATGCCAACTAGGGAAGTAATGGAATATTTAGCAACTGGACTTGGTTTCTAAATATTTATCCTTCTTTGCCACATTCCTGATGAGTTGTTGCCATCGTCATGCAGCAACTTGTTGAAACCCAGCAGTGTTGTCAGACGTAGGAAAAGTATCCCGTATGAACAATAATTTCATCCTTTTCATGTATGATCAATATTTCAAAACATCCTGCACTGCGCCTGATGTTGTGCACAGTTTCACATATCTTTTAAATGCCACGTGTGGGGTGCTGTTCTGCCAGCGGCAGTTATTTTCCAACAGTGCTGTTAGTTGTGCCCATTGTGCTCATTGTGCCCATTGGGTTGAGTTTTCTCTTGCCCTGATGTGGGATCTGAGCCGAGGATGTCTTTGTGGCTTGTGCAGCCCTTTGACACACTTGTGATTAAGGGCTGTATAAATAAACTTTGATTGATTGATTGAGGTTTTCTTTTTAAAATATGTTTTATTAACCAAGGTTTACCAAGAACCAATTAAATTGATTTTAATGAATTTCATTGGCAGACGTTGATTTGAGATACAAGTTTAGTTAAAAGTTCTGTCACAGAACCAATTAAGCGTGTAGGTTGACATGATATGGCCTAAAACTCATATTGCGACACATTTAGCAGCCAATTGAGAATGATATACATCACAATATGTAGTTATAATAGAACCATTTCAAAACAGGTTACAGATTACCAAGACTCTATGTTTGGCTTTTCCGACATTTACGCTCAGTGAAATTCAGTGGTTCTTAACCTGGGTTCGATCGAACCCTAGGGGTTCGGTGAGTCGGCTTCAGGGGTTCGGCGGAGCCTCCGCCACGGAGGTAAAGAGACATCCGACTTATCGTGTAAATAAAAACTTCTCCCTATCAGCGTATTATGGATACCCCCAAACAATGTTCCCTCTAATTTTCCATCTGATTTGCAGGTTTTTTCATTGATTGATTTATTGAAACTTTTACCAGCAGATTGCAAAGGAAGAGAATACACAGTACAGTTTACACAGTACAGTACATATTCCGTACAATTGACCACTAAATGGTAACACCCGGATAAGTTTTTCAACTTGTTTTTGTCCACGTTAATCAATTCATGGTATTGTGTGTAAGGTGTGTAATTTGTTGTGAGTTCATGCACTGTGTTGGTTTTGTTCTTTGAACAAGGTGATGTTCATGCAGGGTTCATTTTGTGCACCAGTAAAAAAACATACAACTTTTTCTTGAATTTGAAAAAGTATATATATATTTTTTTCACTAAAGAAGGGTTCGGTGAATGCGCAAATGAAACTGGTGGGGTTCGGTACCTCCAACAAGGTTAAGAACCACTGGTGTAGTTGCTTTGTGTTGATTTCTTATTAATGTATTATTTTCTCTCTAGAGTAGGCTATCATTAATCTACAGTACTTGGTAGGTTCCTCTTTACAGCTGGTTATTCCAGTTAGGCTTATGTTAAAATTTGCAAATCACACATTTTTTCTGTTGTTTCGCTGCATTACTTTTTATACACATACTCATACTTGCCAACCTTGAGACCTCCGATTTCGGGAGGTGGGGGGCGGGGGCGTGGTTGGGGGCGTGGTTAAGAGGGGAGGAGTATATTTACAGCTAGAATTCACCAAGTCAAGTATTTCATATATATATATGTATGTATATATATATATATATATATATATATATATATATATATATATATATATATATATATATATATATATATATATATATATATAAGAAATACTTGACTTTCAGTGAATTCTAGCTATAAATATATATACATATATATATTTATTTTATTATATATATATATATATATATATATATATATATAAGATAAATACTTGAATTTCAGTGTTCATTTATTTACACATATACACACACATAACACTCATCTACTCATTGCTGAGTTAAGGGTTGAATTGTCCATCCTTGTTCTATTCTCTGTCACTATTTTTCTAACCATGCTGAACACCCTCTCTGATGATGCATTCTGCTTCGTCTCCTTGTTGTGTGCGCGGTTGTGCACTGCACTCTCTAAAAGCCCTAGATGTTATTGTCACATATGCATGTACAGTAGATGGCAGTATTTTCCTGTTTAAGAGTGTCACAACATTGCTGTTTACGGCAGACCAACTGCTTTACGGTAGACGAAAACGTGACTGCTGTTGTTGTGTGTTGTTACCGCGCTGGGAGGATGTTAATGAAACTGCCTAACAATAAGCCCACATAAGAAACCAAGAACTTGCCCTCGATCATTCTGCAGTTATAACGTGATTGGGCAGGCACGCTGTTTATATTGTGGGAAAGCGGACGTGAAAACAGGCTGTCGACACGTCACTCAGGTCCGCATGGAGCTGGAGGGGGCGTGGCCTCCAGCTACGCCTGAATTTCAGGAGATTTTCGGGAGAAAATTTGTCCCTGGAGGTTTTCGGGAGAGGCGCTGAATTTCGGGAGTCTCCCGGAAAATCCGGGAGGGTTGGCAAGTATGCACATACCATTTCTTGCTAGGTGTGTCGCTATTCCTCGTCCTTTGGTGATTATATTTGTGACGTGTAATAATAGTTTATATTTGTTGTTTTGTTTGCCATCATTGGGTAGAGGATTAGTAACCTGGATCGGCTTCGCACCGTGGAAGGATATACTTTAGCCACCTCTGTCTAGACGCTGCGTTGCACTGATGATGCATTGGTTGCAGCATGTTGCAGATAGTCATTTTTCATTTTGCGTGTCATGGAGAGCGATTTAATTGAAATCTGTATTCTAGGACAAGTTTATATCATTTTTTAAATCATATATCATTTATGTTGGTTGTAGAAAGTCTGCATCTGACTTATCTGTCAATATAATATGATTTACAGTAAGGAAGGGATTCATATGGCCCCATTCCTGGGTGTATTTTTTGTGAGAGGAAGGTGGGATGTTAATCATTTTGCAAAGCAGTCTGTGGAAAACTATGGAAAGCACCACTTTACATAGCAACTGGTCAAAGTTGGAATTGCCACATTTTAGGATATTCAACACTCTACTGCTGTCTGCAACCCCCTGTCATGTTTCATGTGTCAGGTAAAACACGTACACGAAAGATATGTACAAATACACTGTAATTCACATATGTAACCACGGGTGTCTAATTGACCACCTTAGTTAAAGTAAAGCTGTAAAAAGACAGAACTGGAAAAGTTTTCAAAATTGGTCAAAACGAGCACTAACTTCATCTCTCCCTTGGTGGGACTCTGCACTTGCTGTTTCCTTGGAGGTAGACAGTTGTACAGGATGATTGAAAAGAGTTAAGCCCCAGCGAGCTGAGCAAGGTCTGACATTTGACTTCTTCCCTCAAGGTGCAAAGAGAGTTTTCAATGAGTTCCAGTGTCAGTGGCAGCAGCTGAGCTGAGCAGAGACAACACTTGATAGAGAGAGCTATTTAAAAGTTGCTGACACTTGCCAAAAAACTGAGGGCCAAGTTTTCCAGTTGACATATTTCAGGTGTCCAGCATTCACATCACTATGTATAAATCCAACTGGACATTTTACCAAAAGAGTCACAAATAATTATTTTTGAGTCGGGCTATAAGTCAGTGTGTATTTCTTTCCTTCAAACTGGCACTGTTGATATAGTAATATAGGTATCTAAACAAAATAGTTAGATTTCTGGGTTAGGGTTGGATTTTAATTGTAACATACAGTATCTGCAAAAGCTTCCTGGATGTGTGCTCTATGTTTGACGTAACCCTGCTTAATTAAAAACTAACAGAAGTTAAATCAATACCTCTGCAAAGTGTGTTTATTATAGTGTTGTCCCGATACCAATATTTTGGTACCGGTACCAAAATTATTTCGGTACTTTTCTAAATAAAGGGGACCACAAAAAATTGCATTATTAGCTTTATTTTAACAAAAAATCTTAGGGTACATTAAACATATGTTTCTGATTGCAAGTGTGTCCTTAAATAAAATAGTGAACATACAAGACAACTTGTCTTTTATTAGTAAGTAAGCAAAAAAAGGCTCCTAATTTAGCTGCTGACATATGCAGTAACATATTGTTTCATTTTCCATTCAATTATTTTGTCAAAATTATTAAGGACAAGTGGGAGAAAATGAATTATTAATATACTTGTTCATTTACTGTTATTATCTGCTTACTTTCTCTTTTAACATGTTCTATCTCCGCTTCTGTTAAAATGTAATATTAATTTATTCTTCTGTTGTTTGATACTTTACATTAGTTTTGGATGATACCACAAATGTTGGTATCAATCCGATACCAAGTCGTTACAGGATCATACATTGGTCATATTCAAAGTTCTCATGTTTCCAGGGACGTATTTACTGAGTTTATAAACATAATATGATTTTTTTTTAAAACAAAAGATGTTGTGATGCCAAAAAATATTGATGTAATCATAGTAGTAACGACTAGATACACTCCTGTACTTGGTATCATTACAGTGGATGTCAGGTGTAGATCCACCAATGTCATTTGTTTACATTTTGATGCCGGTGAGCTATGGTGTGTACTGAAGCATGTTTAGCTATTCCTCGTCCTGCAGGGATGATACTTGTAAGAAAATTACTTTCTTTGTCGCCATGGAGGCGAGGATTAATGACTTAGAAGTAGCTAACACACTGCCGACGGCGGATGGACGTTAGCCGCTAGCTGGCTAGCATGTCTTAAAGCACTTCTTCCTGAGGGCGTTTCAGTGTTATAACTTCACCTTTATCATCAGTTTTTAAGCCAAAATGCGTCCGTTCTCCCTTTTCTGTCTACACACATTGTCTGTTTGTAAGTACTCCGTGATTTTGCGCTACCTAACATGATCCTCTAGTCGTAAAACCAGCAATGACGCGACGTG
This sequence comes from Nerophis lumbriciformis, assembly GCF_033978685.3. NCBI lineage: Eukaryota > Metazoa > Chordata > Actinopteri > Syngnathiformes > Syngnathidae > Nerophis > Nerophis lumbriciformis. The sequence continues at coordinate 32,474,916 of NC_084557.2, read as the reverse complement.
ACGACGACGGAGACCGGAGGGGTTGCGGGACCGGTACTTTTCAGAGGCGGTATCTTACCGAATATGATTCATTAGTATCACGATACTATACTAATACCGGTATACCGTACAAGCCTATTGTGTAGTCGACTTGGCAAGGCAGTACGACCATACCCGTAACAATGCAAAATTGAATATGAGATCTCACGTATGTCTTCTTAATGATATCTCCAAGACATAAAAGAGCACTAATCGAGACCAAAGTGGTTTTCTCATTCTTGTCAAATGCGTCTCCTAAAAAGTAAGTTTCACAGTGAGCACTGTGTGAGATCTCAAAATTGTCTAACAGTTGTCTCTTTTCCTGATCTCAACTCAGACAAAAATGGGAGATGAATGAGCTGGTTTCCAATATGTCCTAACATTAGCTATGTGCACATAGACACAATTAATCCGAATTAAAAACCTAACCAGAATAAAAATGCTTAAAATTCGTAAACACGCCATTCGGAAAATTCTGACCCAATCACACACGTTTCAATTAAAATTTAATTCTAAACAAGACGGGTGGTTTATTCCGAGAGGCATTCAGATTGGAGCGCATGTAAACAGGAAATTGTCTTCCCTATGCATGTCAGCTGTATTTTAGTGGTGGAGGGGGGACTACATTTAATAGTCTCGGAATGAAGCAATTGTCTTGCTGCTGTCTCCACCCATTCAACATTTACAGAAGTAGCGTTATATACTGTTGAGTTTGTTGCCCTAAAACCGAGACTAGCAAAAACAAAAGTATTGTATGGTGTGATGTGTTGATTTAACAATAAAAGAAGGCATCCAGTTGTGTCAACGAGCTGTTTTATTTGCGACCTTACAGCTACTCCCAACTGCTAACTGCTAGCCTCAGGCACGTAACATGAAGACGCCCTGAAGACGTCATGTCTGCGACTACAGAAACTACCGTACAACCCGTACATATCACAACGTCGAGGGCAGAGAGCAGCTCCATTTCAAAAAGACATGTAAAAAAAAAACTAGCGAACGGTTATAAAACTGATAAATAAATAACGTGACATAGTCGGAAAAGCAGTTTGTACATAGCGGGTGTCAATTATTCTTCTTCCATTTCCGTTAACGGTATGTGCTGCGCATGTCAAAATAAAGTATTCCGATTTACAGTGTGATGCAAGAAAATGCACGTCGTAATCGGATCATTTTGTCATGGTCCATGCACACAGTAACATTCTAATCCGAATTCTGATCAGATTAAACACATTTTTCCCATGTAATGTCGCAGTGAGAGATATACTTGGTGTTGTCTCTCACTGCTCACTATGTGAGTTCCTAAATTTGTCTCTTTTTTATCCAAGCAAAAAAATAAAATAAAAAATAAAAAGAGTAATCCATTTTAAATGTCACAATTTAACAGTACCTTAATATTTAATATTTCAGTTTATATCATGCCAAAATTTGAGAAAAATGATTAATGGATGTATGGTGTATAATTGTATAGGGTTTATTTACATCATTACAGTTGGTACAAGAAAGTTTGATCATATTACGCCTATACTGGCTCACCTGCACTGGCTTCCTGTGCACTTAAGATGTGACTTTAAGGTTTTACTACTTACGTATAAAATACTACACGGTCTAGCTCCAGCCTATCTTGCTAATTGTATTGTACCATATGTCCCGGCAAGAAATCTGCGTTCATAGAACTCCGGCTTATTAGTGATTTCCAGGGCCCAAAAAAAGGGCTATAGAGCGTTTTCTATTGGGGATCCAGTACTCTGGAATGCCCTCCTGGTAACAGTTAGAGATGCTACCTCAGTAGAAGCATTTAAGTCCCATCTTAAAACTCATTTGTATACTCTAGCCTTTAAATAGACCCCCCTTTTAGACCAGTTGATCTGCCGTTTCTTTTCTTTTCTGTTCTGCCCCACTCTCTCTCGTGGAGGGGTTGGCACAGGTCTAGTGGTCACGGATGAAGTGCTGGCTGTCCAGAGTCGGGACCAGGGGTGGACCGCTTGCCTGGTTGGGGAAATTGCTGATGACCTGTCTCCGCTCAGGATGGTTTCCTGCTGGCCCCACTATGGACTGGACTCTCACTATTATGTTGGATCCACTATGGACTGGACTTTCACAATATTATGCTAGATCCACTCGACGTCCATTGCATCGGTCGCCCTAAGGGAGGAGGGGGGGTTGCCCACATCTGCAGTCCTCTCCAAGGTTTCTCATTGTCAGCCCACTGGGTTGAGTTTTTCCTTGCACTGATGTGGAATCTGAACCGAGGATGTCGTTGTGGCTTGTGCAGCCCTTTGAGACACTTGTGATTTAGGGCTATATAAATAAACATTGATTGATTGATTGATTAATCATGTTCTACTTCATTTGTAGGGATGTAAATCTCTTTGTGATGGACGATTCAATTCGCATCTCAATACATGGGTTACGATGCAATTCAAAAACCATCTATTTATAAAACAGAATGTTTCGATGCTATTCGATTTAGTGTATGAACGATTGGATACTATTCGATTTAGCTTATGAACAATTTAATAAGATTTGATACGGTGTATGAACCACTCCATTCTATGATTAACATTTATTAATGGACACATTCTATTTTACACCACAAAAGAACAAAATCATTCCTTCCTGAGCATACGCTCCTCCTAATTTTAGAGAATAAATAGTTAGGACTTTGGCATCAAGCGCTGGGACTAGATCAGTCAAAGCTAAGTTTATGAGCATGAACTACTCGGATAAGAGGCCAAACATCTTCTAAGACAACTGATCAGTTGAATGCCATGAGAATAACAATAACCTGGATAAATAAATATATACTTCTTCAAATATAACTAAAGCAGCCCATTCTATAAAAGTGACATGCTTTCAGTATTTTCTATTTTTTAACACACAGCAAAGAGCCCCACAGTTATTTAATTAAAATAAAAAGGGAAGGGGGGTAATGGGCTTCCGGGACAAGAATGAGAAATGACTGTGTTGTGGGGATTAAAGGTTGTTTGACTGTTGCCGGAAAAGAGAGCGAGACACGGAGATTGAGCATGTTGTACGAAAATGCTGCATTTTGTGAAATAAAGAAAAACAAACTGGGAATCTGTCTGAGCCTCCATTCCTTGGAATGTTATAATATTGAGGGAAGGCACAGCACGGAGACGGTGTTGACGTTACATATCTTGTGGCCATCAGGGACAAGCAGTATGGACGGAGTCTGCACCATACTGAAGCAGAAGGAGTCTAATGCCAGCCAAGAATGTTAAAATAATATCCAATCGGCAGACATGTATCCATAAAAATATGGAGAAGCTGCTGAGGGTGTTTGTCAGAGAAGCAGATTGAGGGACATACTGTAGAAGTCCACTCTCCAAGGTAAATACTTTATGTTATCATTATATTACTTCATAAAACTACTGTAGTCGTTTGTAATACAGTACATTATATTGTATCGTTTTTCATATAATATTTCTTATCTGAAAGTTGTTTTTTAAGGAATGTTACATGTTAAATTGTGCTGTTCTGATTTTATTTTTATTTCAATGGGGGACATTGATTTGAAATACAAGTGTTTTGAGTTAAGATCTGAAGTGAAGTGAAGTGAATTATATTTATATAGCGCTTTTCTCTACTGACTCAAAGCGCTTTACATAGTGAAACCCAATATCTAAGTTCCATTTAAACCAGTGTGGGTGGCACTGGGAGCAGGTGGGTAAAGTGTCTTGCCCAAGGACACAACGGAAGTGACTAGGACGGCGGAAGCGGGAATCGAACCTGGAACCCTCAAGTTGCTGACACGGCCACTCTACAAACCTCGCTCCCCCTAACCCCGCCCACCTCAACGGACGCACGGATGGGTGGGGTGTTGGTGGTAGCGAGGGTGTATAATGTAGCCCGGAAGAGTTAGGGATGCATGGGATTCTGGGTATTTGTTCTGTTGTGTTTATGTTGTGTTACGGTGCGGATGTTCTCCCGAAATATGTTTGTCATTCTTGTTTGGTGTGGGTTCACTGTGTGGCGCATATTAGTAAGAGTGTTAAAGTTGTTTAAACGGGCACCCTCAGTGTGACCTGTATGGCTGTTGAACAAGTATGCCTTGCAGTCACTTATGTGTGTCTGCAGAAGCCGCATACAACATGTGACTGGGCTGGCAAGCTGTTTGTACAGGTTGTAGAGGGCGCTAAAGGTAGTGCCATCATAGCACGCCCTTATTATTGTTGTTTGGGTGAAAATAAGCAGACATTCGAGAGAATAATTGCTCTGAAATTTGGGAGTCTTCCGGAAAAATTGGGAGGGTTGGCAAGTGCGATGCTGTCAAGCGGCATGCATATAAAACTCACGGGCCGCTCTAACATAAAATTTTCATATTAAGGTGCGGGCCGCGTGTTTGAGACCCCTGGTTTATACATAGCACAAAGCAAAAAAAAAATTTGTATGCAGTGTTATTTCATTTTAAATTTCAAAAGAGTTTTGTGGCTCCCATTGTTTTCTTTATTTTGTGAAACGGGTCAAAATGGCTCTTTGAGTGGTAAAGGTTGCCGACCCCTGTCCTAGGGTCTCGTCAACTTCCGCAACCATGCTACAATTTTTGTTCCCTTTTTCAGCATATCGTTGTAAAATTTTAAAAGAGGATTTATTTTCTTTTAAAGCAAGCACTAATTATATTTTCTTTTGAACCCAGCTTGTTAGTAGCACGACAGCTAATTCAATTCCTCCGGTAAATGCAAGTAATATATCTCGCTAAAAAAAAAGGAAACATAACGACATGCTATAAATAAAACAAATTACTGTATCAACATTGTGTGCCTGTTTGGTGCTTCTCTCACAAGTGTTCCCAATATGAATAGAATAGAATAGAAAGTGTGTATTTCCTGTCTATAATAATAATATGACTCATAAGACTGTGCTATGGGGAAAAGGGAATCTATCATGTGCAAAAGGTAAAATGGCAAAATGAACTTTGAAATTATTTCTGTTGTATGGAAGACAGTGACAGTAATGGTGGGGAATTTCCATAACAGATGCCACATTATACACAGCAAAATTTATAGGACAACAAACACTGAGATGGATGTGTGCCATATGTCAAAGAAAAACAGCTAATAAATTGAAACCAACAGCTGGGCGTGTATATGAGAGGTGAAGGCCAGTTGAAGCATTCAACACAGCACAACACAACAACAAACAAACAGCCATTTACCATTGGAAGAACATTATTCAGTCTTGCACAGCATTTTTGCACTTTGTGATACTAGAAATGTTTGGAAAGGATTGTGAAGTGGTAGAAAAATAGCAGTTATGCTCCTTTTTCAGAAAAATGGATGGAAAATGGCCAGATTGAATAAAACCATGTTGTGTACTAACTTTGCAACCTCAACTACACTAAAATACACTCTTAACTATTCAAAATAAGGTTAATGGTGGGATGTCGATGTTATTGCCCACAACAGTCACTGCTTCAGTTCCATTGATACAATTTAATTACAGACACTAGGTTATAATAAGGTAATGCAGTGCCAGTAAAAGTGAGTAATTAAAATATCAATCATATTCATAATATAACATTTTTAATTTGAACGATGCTTCCAGATATAATGTAGCGTTGCTGGGGAGCACTTCCCTGTTCCCATCATGCCTTGTTGCGCATATTAATGAGGTATAGCTGTTAGTTTAACGGTTCGCTGTTTGTGAGTGCATTTGTTGCTCTAAGTTGCCTTTTTATGTCTTATCCCATTCCGTAATAGTCCCTCTGTGCGTTATGACATCCATGGCACTATATGTGAAAGGCAGTGCTATTTCCCATTCGTTGTAGAGCTCCTGGTAAGTCATTATTTCACATCCAAGAAGGGTAAATGACGCAATACTTCATATGTCAGCAGGCAAAGGTGGAGCCTTTTATACATGTTAATAACCATTAGCTGTAATAAATGTTGAATGTATAGTAATGAGACAATAGATGAATAGTATACACAGGGCTGCCAAGTTTTAAAAATGACAAGAGTGAGACTATCTGTGATGAGGTGGCGACTTGTTCAGGGTGTACGCCGCCTTCCGCCCGAATGCAGCTGAGATAGGCTCCAGCACCCTCCGCGAACCCAAAAGGGACAAGCGGTAGAAAATGGATGGATGGATGGACTTTAGTGTCATGATGCGTTCGAAGTAAATTAGCCTTTTTTAACATTGATTTGGCATGTTTTAATGTTGATTTGGCCTGTTTTATACCTTAAGACTGGTTTCCTCATCTTCCTGCACCGCGGCCATTGTTTGGTTGAATACTGATTTACAGTTCACCTCAAAGTGGATTCCAGGGACTCTCTGGGTCTCATTAGGGTGGTCTAAATTGAATCTTTTAAAGTATGTAACTCTGACAGTTTTGGTCCATTTGGTTCCATTTGTACACTCTCAGATTTAAGAATATACCTTGAAATTAAAATGTTCGAGAAACACAGCTTTACGGGGGTCTTAATTTATATTTACTAGTCTGTAACTCTGACACACACACACACACACACACACACACACACACACACACGCGCGCAAGCGCACCCACACACACATACACACTCACACACAGACCCACATTGAGAGTATTGTCTCTTTTTCAAGTGTGAACTGGCCAAGAGAAAAGGCAAATAAATGTTACACAGCTTTGCAAAAAATACAGGACAATGATAGACTTAGAACAGCCGTAAAACAGTACATATTAAGTAAGAAACTCAAGGAGAAATAGAGAATAAACTTTGAACGAAATTTGGTTATTATCTTTCTTTAGCAAGCAGGAGTGGGGTTTAAATATCAGCGCTGCTGGCAAGCAACTTTGTGGTGTGCAATCCTAAAATATTCTCCACTGCTACTGTATGTAGCCGAGCTAAATTTTATTCTATTTTATTTTAATTTTGGTCATTTATTCACATCATTTTTTGTGGTGAACTTCCCCCAAAGTGTTTCTCATTGTAAATAGGTTCCACTCTATTATTTTCCATTACATACCTTTTTGTTTCCCTGGGGGGTGATTTGGCGTTGCACCTTTGTGACCAGCTTCAGTGAGCACTGACGCTCGGAGCTGGTAAGTCACGTTTATGTCTCTCTCCTTTTTTTTTTATAAACTTTTTGGTTGTCGTTCTTAAAAGTGTTTTGTGGGAATGCGCACTGTCTTGTGACTTGTTGGTGGGCATGCGTGTTGAATTCCTGAATGTTGGTTGTTGAATTAGTGACAAAAAAAATACTTTTGTATGCTAAATGATGTGTGGATTAGCCTATTGCTAGCGGCAGTTGTTGCGGGGTTTCCTGGTCTCGTAAATTTACGCACGGGTAAGGGGCTCTGTTGTGTGTCTGTGTGGACATCTTGTGTGCCGCTCTAGCATTAATATGAGTGTGTATTATTTTCTTCTTTATTTTTAGTGGAGAGAGATCGTTTTTGCCGTGGACTGTGTGTGACGCCCCGTTGTTTTTGTTTCTGTTCAAAAAAAGGTATGTATGTTATGAGGTATTTTTGACATAGTTTATTGTATAAAAAAATATAAAAATAGTCGATGTGGGTGGGAAAGATGAGGTGTATTACTGCACATTTTAAGGATCATTTTTCTTAATATATATTGTTATTTGCTGAAGTATATATTTTATATACTGTGTTTTATTTAATTAATTTAATTGAGACTATTTTATGCTTTATTTACCTTTTCATTATTATTATTATTACTATTTTAGTTATTATTATTATTATTATTTCCACATTAACAAGACATAATTGAATTGAGTGAGCACTGACGCTCGGAGCTGTGGAGAGAGATCGTTTTTGCCGTGGACTGTGTGTGATGCCCCGTTGTTTTTGTTTCTGTTCAAAAAAAGGTGAATAAACCCTCCATGATTCAACTCCTGAGTGTGCGCCTCACTACAAGATACACAACGCAGAACAGTGACTGTTACATGTATACTAACATTCTCTTTCACTAGCTTCTTTTTTATTATTTCCCTATCTCTATTGTATTTCCTACGCTGCATTAATACATTTTCTACATTTTGTATTTGATTACAATAATCACACAGCCCTGTCATATGTGCCCCTGTTCATTTCAACAAACAATTGAGATATGTATGTCATAACCTCATTCTAGTAATGATATCTTCCTCCTTCCTATTTATATTGCTTCCTCTTATTACTCCTACACTCCTCTGGACTTTGTAATCCTGCCTACTTTTGTTTCTTTATTCCAACTGTCCTACCATTTTTTTTATTTAGTTATATCTTAACTATACTTTTCACTTCTGCTTTACTGTGATTACTTTCCATGGTTGTTTCTGTTTTAGTTATTGCTTGCTTTGCATACTTATCTGCTAGTTCGTTAACCACAACTCCTCATGAGCAGGTACCCAGAGAGATGTTATCACACTTCCAGCTTTATTTTTCCTAAAAATGTAATTAACTATTTCATATATTAAATCATATCTTGTTTCAGAAGCTATGTTTTCTATGCTGATTAATGCACTGCTGCAGTCCGAGCACACAACTTTACTTGCTTTATTTTTGTCTGTCCAATTATTTGCCATGTAAATTGTTATCAGTTACCCCGTAAAAACGATAACTGGTCGTTAATTATTTGTATTCAAAACTATGTTTTCTTGTGGAGCAATTGCTAAAACTTCTACTTTATTATTTATAGTTTAGATGCATCTGTATATTTTTTGACATATTCTGAATACTTCTCCTATATGCATTTTTTTATATGGTAATGATTTAAGCTTATATTCTTTAATAATTGCATATCCACGTCTGGGATGTCGTACATCTACAGCGGTATGCCAAAAATTGGTATATTATCATTAATTTGATCTTTTTTAAATACATTATATCCTGTTATCCATCCAAAACTCTTAATCTTTTTATTTTCTTTTTCTAGGCAACAAATGGCTGGCCAAAACGCAGACAAGACCCACCTTACGATGCTTCTGATTGGTTTTTATTGTGTGGTGCCTTAAATGGTTGGTTAGATTTTGGCTTAAGGGACTGATGAGATTGGTAAACTCAGTCAGTTACGGAAAACCGCAAGGGCCAAAGTTTATTACCATAAAAAAAATTAATATAGAGTAGTGAAAGGTGAATTATAAGAGTGAGATATGTCAAGGGTGGAGTGTGGCGTGAGAAATGGTTGAATTGCATGACTGTCACAGTCAAAACGTGAGGCTTCGCAGCTCTGTAAACAATATAATAATTAAAGATGAATACACAATCAAAATATAATTGAATCGTAGCCTCTGAATCGTAATCGTAATTGAATCGTGAGATTCCTACCTCTAGTGTCAGAGTATTTTTCTGTCTTTGCTCAAGCCAGCTTTATATTTCCTTATTTTTCCATGTTTCGATTTGTGCTTCCTAGCGCTGGTTGACTTTTTTAAGAGTTTGTCTTCACAATATTTAGTAAGCTGCTTATTGCTTGATCATTATACTAGGGCTGGGCGATATATCGATATACTCGATATATCGCGGGTTTGTCTCTGTGCAATATAGAAAATGATATTCGAGTATACGTTCTCACGCAGTTGCTTTTAGCTGCTGGCATTACACTACAGGCTCTTCCCACTCCTTCTTGTGTCTCCTTCTCACAGACAGAAAGCGCACCTTCTTACACACGTCACATACTGTCACGTCATACGTCACATACGTATACGCAACAACAGGGGGTCGTTTTGCTTCAAGTGAGAATATGTCGAACAGACAACCGCAATTTGTCAAGTGTGGGGCAAAAGTGTTGCTACAAAAAGTAGCACCACTGCTAATATGTAGCATAATTTTAAAAGTCTCCTGCTAGAGAATGAAGAGTGCTTACTCCGCATGTCAACATCTCTGTTCGGTGCCGCACGCCCACACCATCAAAATGCCGAGGCAAACATTTCCAGATCAACACCGTATGAAAAAAATAAGTCAACAACTAAAGGAGAATCTATGAATGTACAACTGTTTGTTTATTTTGTTGACCATTGACCGAAGAATACTAAACTAAACTAAACTACATAATGTCCACAGTAACCTAACACATAGTGAAGGACGAACACTATTTGATTTCCTATTATGCAGCTAATTTTTATTTGACAGTTATTGAAATATCTCGTGTGACATAATGCACAAAAGTGCACTTTATTTGTTGTAAACTATTGTAGGGGCATTCTGTACAAAAAGTGCACTTTAATTTAGTGTTGTTTTGATATGTCATCTTAGTGACATCATGCACAAAAGTGCACTAATAGCTTGTTTTAAAATGTCTTTGACAATCTTGCACTTTCTATTTTGGAAATGACATGAATGTTGGTGCCACTGCTTAATAACTGTTTAATAAATACAGTTATGGTCAATTGACTTAGTTGTGATTTCCCTCTCTGCATGAAAGTTTAAAATTAGCATATATTAATGAAGTATGAACAAGAATGTTTTAATGTAGACACATATAATCATCATACTGCTGTGATTATATGCATCAAGTGTTAATTCAAGGCTAAGGCAAAATATTGAGATATGTATCGTGTATCGCGATATGGCCTAAAAATATTGAGATATTTAAAAAAGGCCATATCGCCCAGCCCTACATTATACCGATTTTGCCATTCTGTCATTGTTTCAAGGCTTGTTTGTTCATACTATGTTTTTTTCAATTTTTTCCCATTCGAAATGCCATTTTTGTTTCTTGACTCTTTTACACTCTGGATTTTTCTTTTTTTTTTCTTTTTTTATATAAAACGCAATTTTGGTTTTACTTAATCCTTTGCCTTTAACTTCCACACAACCGTATCACAGAACACAGAACACAGACAGCTAGATGTTCATGCATTTTGCCCTAACCCAATTTATGGCGACGATTTTGAAGAACAAAACAATGAAAACAAAACCTACTTCAGTATGACACAACCACTCCCACTAGAGGGCGCTGTCCAGTAAACGTGTATCCTGGTGCGTCTGCGAGGTGTGCTCTCTGTCACAGCAGGGGCACAGTTGGTCATGAACTGTGTATCCTCTTCATCAATGATCTAAAAAATTATAAAAAAAAACATTTTCAAGCACATTCGACAATACCGCGATAATAATAACCGTGATAATTTTGGTCACAAGAACCGTAATAAGACATTTTTATATTGTTACATTTCTACTCTCGAAAATACTGTGTAGGGGAGCCCAGATCTTACAGTAATTCTGTACATTTTCATACCACTATTTGAGAGACAGTGCCCTCTGGTGATGAGATATGCATTGACAGAAGATACACACATCTTCCCCAATATATTGGCACAGCTCTATCCAAATACTTTCTGAAGTGAAACAAATCGAACATAGACAACAAAGTCTGTCATGGCTTATTAGGTCTATGACAGTAAACAACTCAAATAAATCAAAATTGAGTCATAAATTGATTATGAACGATGTATTTTTTTTCTCCCTTTAATTAGGACAATTTCTGAATGTATTCTTCTGTTTTTAAAAAAACAGATACTTGCAGTTAAGTGTAAAGTGTGAAAGAGAACTTCGTGTGGTCCTGTGTATTCAAGATGTGTCTGCTAGTTGAAGCTGGTTAAAGTATGTACACACACACACACGGATGTAACCGAGTAACCCATGACCTTCAACTGCCTTGGTTTGAGATCCGGTCCAGATCTGGTTCTGGTCTCTTCTTTGTCATTTTCCTGTTCTCACCACCTAAACACACACTCACACATCCTCCTCTGTAACACACAAGCACACATCCGCATGCAAATTCACAATGCACAAAGTCTGGAAACACATACTCAGCCAAACACAAGTACGGTGCTGGATTTCTGCAATGAACCCCCCACCCCATGCCTTTTTATTCAATCATTTTGACGTTAAGCCTGAAGCTCTGTCAATCAAAAGCAGACACAAACAAGTGGCTAAAAGGCATTGGTCGAGAGAGACAAAGCAAGCTGAGGAGCGTGAGAAGAGACAAGGAAGGCAGGAAGCAAAGGAGAGAGAAAATCAAAAGAAGAAAAAGGCTGAGAATCAAGTAGAAATACAAAACAAAGTGTCGTGTGAGAATGTGGAATGTGACATGTGTTCACAAGAAAACCGATTTTTTTTTTTCGAATAGTGTTGATTTTATAGAATTTGATTGTCACCTTAATAACAACAGGATGGACTTCTATTTCAACAGAGAGTAGTGTTTGCTACCAGTCCACTTTGATGGAAAAAAAAAATGTTTTTAACAAAATCAACTTTGAAACCAGGTATAAACCTACAAGACAGAAACAGACATTTGTGAACAAATCAAGTCTTTGCAGCAGTTATTTTCAGTGACCGATGAGAATCGATTCCTAGTTGCAAGCTGTTTGTTTGTGAGCCGTTTTTTATGCACATGCAGATACAGCTTAGACAGTTGCCTAAGGTGCATGTGCGTGCCCCGCGACTTTCGAATGGACTAGAAAATAAGTCAGAGTCACAGGAAACAACCGAGCATTTGGATTCACTTTTCTGGTTCATTGTTCTGATATGGATATGTAAAGTAGTTCAAGCATGCACACACCAGGTAGGGTACTACAATGTTGTATTCACATTTCTATCATGTCCTAATTTTTAATGTAGTTGTATGTATACTATATATATATATATATGTATATATATATATATATATATATATACATATATATATATATATATACATATAAATATATATATATATATATATATATATATATATATATATATATGTATACATATATATACAGTATATATACATACATATACCGTAATTTCCGGACTATAAGCCGCTACTTTTTTCCCTCGTTCTGGTCCCTGCGGCTTATACAACGGTGCGGCTTTTCTACGGCTTACGGTAACCAGGGGCGCGCACTACCGAGGATGCGCGAGACCGAGGCAGCGCACTACCGAGGATGCGCGAGACCGAGGCAGACATCTGGCGCCAGGTAACGAGAGCAAAACAAAGAGTAGGAGAGCGTCAGCGACAGTTTGCGCGAAGGAAGTGTTCATGCAAACACCCTCAATATGGAAAACAAACGGAGAAGTGCATATGATGATGATGAAGAGGACGGCGTAACGGCTGACGAAGCCGGAGCCGTTGATTCCACTGACGAAGAGGAAGGTTTTGAGAGCGAGAACAAAGGAGAGAGAGTGGCTGACGACGCCATTTTGGACCTGTTCTTCTCCAACACCGACAAAGAGGATTTCGGTGGTTTTAGTACGCAGGAGGAAGACGATGACACAATGATTAAAGAGTGACTTTTCATATACCGGTAGTAGGCTGGTTATTTTTTATAACGTAAACGGCCGCGGGACTGCACTTTTACTGCCATTTTACAGGCGAGCACTTTGTATTACTTTGCACCGTTGTATTATTTGTACTCTGCACGAATGCTGGCAGACATCTGGCGCCAGGTAACGAGAGCAAAACAAAGAGTAGGAGAGCGTCAGCGACAGTTTGCGCGAAGGAAGTGTTCATGCAAACAACCTCAATATGGAAAACAAACGGAGAAGTGCATATGATGATGATGAAGAGGACGGCGTAACGGCTGACGAAGCCGGAGCCGTTGATTCCACTGACGAAGAGGAAGGTTTTGAGAGCGAGAACAAAGGAGAGAGAGTGGCTGACGACGCCATTTTGGACCTGTTCTTCTCCGACACCGACAAAGAGGATTTCGGTGGTTTTAGTACGCAGGAGGAAGACGATGACACAATGATTAAAGAGTGACTTTTCATATACCGGTAGTAGGCTGGTTATTTTTGATAACGTAAACGGCCGCGGGACTGCACTTTTACTGCCGTTTTACAGGCGAGCACTTTGTATTACTTTGCACCGTTGTATTATTTGTACTCTGCACGATTGCTGTTCGCCATGTCAAAGATGTGAAAGTTTGATTGAATGATTGAAAGATGTATTGTTAATAAATGGGACGCTTTGCGTTCCCAAACAGTCATCTCTGTCCCGACAATCCCCTCCGTGGTAGCAGGAACCCCTATATACTACAGTAATTACACATCAAAACGCCTGCGGCTTATAGTCGGGTGCGGCTTATATATGGAGCAATCTGTATTTTCCCCTAAATTTAGCTGGTGCGGCTTATAGTCAGGTGCGCCTTATAGCCCGGAAATTATGGTATATATATATATATATATATATATATATATATATGTCTTAATAAGGTTATCCAAAAAATAGTGCTCGATACCGTAGTAGAGGAAACACCTCCTAGGTAACACATGAACCAATCACCACGCCCCTAGGCCAGCCTGTACCCACCCACTCTGTGCCCTATATAAACCATGGTATGCGAATGCTCCCATTAAAATCTCCTGACGATTGAGGGTACCCCCCTCATGAAACAGGCCTGTAGAGATGAAATAGTCTTGTGATTTTTTTTCCCCACACATACATATATATATATATATATATATATATATATATATATATATATATACAGGTAAAAGCCAGTAAATTAGAATATTTTGAAAAACTTGATTTATTTCAGTAATTGCATTCAAAAGGTGTAACTTGTACATTATATTTATTCATTGCACACAGACTGATGCATTCAAATGTTTATTTCATTTAATTTTGATGATTTGAAGTGGCAACAAATGAAAATCCAAAATTCCGTGTGTCACAAAATTAGAATATTGTGTAAGGCTAATACAAAAAAGGGATTTTTAGAAATGTTGGCCAACTGAAAAGTATGAAAATGAAAAATATGAGCATGTACAATACTCAATACTTGGTTGGAGCTCCTTTTGCCTCAATTACTGCGTTAATGCGGCGTGGCATGGAGTCGATGAGTTTCTGGCACTGCTCAGGTGTTATGAGAGCCCAGGTTGCTCTGATAGTGGCCTTCAACTCTTCTGCGTTTTTGGGTCTGGCATTCTGCATCTTCCTTTTCACAATACCCCACAGATTTTCTATGGGGCTAAGGTCAGGGGAGTTGGCGGGCCAATTTAGAACAGAAATACCATGGTCCGTAAACCAGGCACGAGTAGATTTTGCCAACATTTCTAAAAATCCCTTTTTTGTATTAGCCTTAAGTAATATTCTAATTTTGTGACACACGGAATTTTGGATTTTCATTTGTTGCCACTTCAAATCATCAAAATTAAATGAAATAAACATTTGAATGCATCAGTCTGTGTGCAATGAATAAATATAATGTACAAGTTACACCTTTTGAATGCAATTACTGAAATAAATCAAGTTTTTCAAAATATTCTAATTTACTGGCTTTTACCTGTATATATATATATGTATAGCAACCTCCACTACTTAAAAATGCTCATAAAAAAGGATCCAAGCAAATACAGTAGATTACATTGCATGTAGCATGTAGTGCTGCATAACCTGCCTCTCTAAAACCCGTGTCAAGTGACTTCGAACTTGACACCTCATTGGCCGGTTCTGAGACAGTGTCAATTAATTCAGTCTTAATTTACCGGAAGTGAGTGGTAAGTTTTGAAGCAACAAATATTTTTGCACTAAATTTTTATGCACTGAATTTGAACAAACATAATTTTTATAAGCACATATTTTGCATATTGTCAGCATAATTTGATTTAAAAGAAAAAATACGTTTACAAAATTCAACCATCCATCTTCTTCCGCTTATTCGAGGTCGGGTCACGGGGGCAGCAGCCTAAGCAGAGAAGCCCAGACCTCCCTCTCCCCAGTCACTTCGTCCAGCTCCTCCCTGGAGATCCCGAGGCATCCCCAGGTTACCTGGGAGACATAGTCTCCCCAACGTGTCCTGGGTCTTCCTTGTGGCCCCCTACCGGTCGGACATGCCCTTAACACCTCCCCAAGGAGGCGTCCAGAGGGCATCCTGACCAGGTGCCCGAACCACCTAATCTGGCTCCTCTTGATGTGGAGGATCACCGGCTTTACTTTGAACTCCTTCCAGATGACAGAGCTTCTCACACTATCTCTAAGGGAGAGCCCTACCACCCGGCGGAGGAAACTAATTTTGGCCGCTTGTACCCGTGATCTTGTCCTTTCGGTCATAACCCAAAGCTCTTGACCATAAGTGATGATAGGAACGTAAATTGACTGGTAAATTGAGAGCTTTGCCTTCCGGCACCACAACGAATCATTGCAGATGCTCCATGGACCCGCCTGTCGATCTCACGATCCACTCTTCCCTCACTTGTGAACAAGATCCCGAGGTACTTGAACTCCTCCACTTGGGGCAAGATCTCCTCCCTAACCTGGAGATGGCATTCCACCTTTTTCCAGGCGAGTACCATGGACTCAGACTTGGGAGTGCTGCTTCTCATCCCAGTCGCATCACACTTGGCTGTGAACCGATCCAGTGAGAGTTAAAGATCCTGGCCAGATGAAGCCTGTAGGACCATATCATCTGCAAAAAGTAGAGACCTAATCCTGCAGCCACTAGACCGGATCCCCTCAACGCCCTGACTGCGCTTAGAGATTATACCCATAAATGTTATAAACAGAATCGGAGACAAAGAAGTGCAACGCTCACTGGGAATGGATCCGACTTACTGCCGGCAATGCGGACCAAGCTCTGACACGATCATACAGGGAGCGAACCGCCACAATAAGGCGGTCCGGTACCCCATACTCTCTGAGCACACCCACAGGACTTCCCAAGGGACACGGTTGAATGCCTTCTTCAAGTCCACAAAGCACATGTAGACCAGTTGGGCAAACTCCCATGCACCCTCAAAGATATTGCTGAGAGTGTAGTGCTGGTCCACAGTTCCAGAACTAGAAACTAGGATGAAAACCACACTGCTCATCCTGAATCCGAGGTTCGGCTATCAGGCATAGCCTCCTCTCCAGTACACCTGAATAGACCTTTCCGGGAAGGCTGAGGAGTGTGATCCCACGATAGTTGGATCACACCCTCCGGTTCCCTTTCTTAAAGAGAAGAACCACCACCCCGGTCTGCCAATCGAGAGGCACCGCCCCTGATGTCCACGCAACTTCTGCCCAATCATCGCACTAGATTGAGCATGGTTATGGTAAGCTAGCAAAATGCAGGGAAACAAGGACAGGGGTTCCACTGATTCTGCATTAAAGTGAGTTTTTTTTTGGCGTTATGATACTGTAGTGGTTGGTGTGATACGCTTAAAGTGCAAAATCCTCCCTCCTTTATTAATATTACATTATTATGTCACTGTTACAACACAATTTCAGGGTTTAAATTCAACTATTTGGAGTATCTACTGCACATAGCATTGCCATGAATTGAGTAAGATTGTATAAAATAAGATAATGAGTGTTTAAGACTGCACATGAACTCTCTATACAGTCCAGATGTGTCACATAACCAGAAAAAAAATCCCTTGCTTTTGGAACTTGGAATATACAACTGGCCTGTAAAAGAAGTTTGCCATAAAGATAGGTGTGCTCCAAACACCAAAGAATAGTCACTGATGTTCCTGTCCAAATTAGCTTGTCAGTCCTTTTCATCCAGATACGTGCTGAGAAGTATGTGTGACAGATTGGTGCTCAGACAGAAAAAGAGATACAGGATGAGAAAGGACGAGAGAAGCTGTGGGAGACTGGCAAAGGAACGTTTGTTTTCACTGCAGAGGCTGCGGCATGTCTGTGTGTGTCCACGGTTCGTCTATCTCAATCTCTCTCCCTCAGTCTCTCGCTCTGTTGAGATGGTAAACACAGGAGCTACAGAGTGTCTGCACAAGCAAACGCAGACCTTGTTCAAACACTAAAGCAAACACACACACCCACATGCACACATACTCGCACACACACACACACACAAAGAGTCAAAGCTTGAGGCAAAGCAAGACGTGAACACATCCGAGATCCCAGGAGAATACCGATAATAAGAACGATATGAGTGTGTGTTTTGTGTGTTTGTGGATGTAAACATGTTTAAAATACAATGTAATGCAATAATACATGGTTATAATTGAATACACACAAAAAAACTGGAGGCTTAGATTGTGAGGTGAAACTTTCCAGAGCAAAGCACAGGCAAGAGAGGCTGACAGATTGAAATGTCACGTCGACACTTAAGGATGAGTTGACTTTTAGAAATAACAAAGTCTCGATGAAGACCCTGGGGCACTGGCATTTTGCCTTGGGCTTTCCATCAATCAAAGTAGTACGTTTAATGCAGAATACCGCCAAGGAAATCAGGCCTTCAGTAGTACTGCATCACTTCACATTGAGTGTTGGAGTCCCCCAACCAAATCAATGTGTGACAACTTCATACAATCTTTGATAAAACAAAACATTGCAAGGATATGTGCGTTGCGTTCATGCAGGTATAAAAAAACAACATCGTTCCTCCTTTCTACCATTGACAAAAATCATTAAAATTCAGAATTTCATTACTGGAACTTCGATTTACGAACCTCTCATTATTCAAAGTTTTTGATTTGTGAACCACAAATCGAAGAGAAATATGCTCTGACGTTTAACCTTGTCTCGTTTTGTCTACCTATTGTATGCCTGCAGCGCAACCATTTTGTGCTGGCTGTCCAGAGTCGGGACCCGGGTGGACCGCTCGCCTGTGCATCGGTTGGGAACATCTCTGCGCTGCTGACCCGTCTCCGCTCGGGATGGTTTCCTGCTGGCCCCACTATGGACTGGACTCTTACTATTATGTTGGATCCACTATGGACTGGACTCTCACAATATTATGTCAGACCCACTCGACATCCATTGCATTCGGTCTCCCCTAGAGAGGGGGGGGGGGGTTTACCCACATATGCGGTCCTCTCCAAGGTTTCTCATAGTCATTCACATCGTCGTCCCACTGGGGTGAGTTTTTCCTTGCCCTTATGTGGGCTCTGTACCGAGGATGTCGTTGTGGCTTGTGTAGCCCTTTGAGACACTTGTGATTTAGGGCTATATAAATAAACATTGATTGATGATTGATTGATTGATTTTGTAGCAGGCAGCACAGTCATTATGGGCGGACAAATCGCTCTCTGGTGCTCATTCAGACAGCAGAGCAGTGTTGTTGTTAGCTACTGTGCTACTTGTTTTGCCTATAAAGTGTTAGCCTTTTTACAGCATTTCTCAAGTTTTGCTAGCTAAATATGTGTCAAAAGAAAGCAATGGACAAACAATGTGCGGTTTGAAACATTTAAGAAGTATCCATAGTGTTGATGACATGGTCTCCCCCTCTGCCTGCCACTCCCTGCCACTGCATGCAAAGAACATTAACCAACAAATTAAAGTGGGTTTTATTTTCTATTTCTAATCATTGTAGCGACCGGATTGTTAAAGTCCAGGAGTTTTGTGATTTTAAACAATGAGTTCACCACTACAGGGCTAGTGACAGTGTGTGTGTGAGTAGGGCGGCTACATAGGAGGACAGTTCAGCGAGTTGTTGTTGTTTTTTCCATCCATCCATTTTCCTACGCTTATCCGAGGTTGGGTCGCAGGGGCAGCAGCCTAAGCAGAGAAGTCTCCCCAGCCACTTCGTCCAGCTCCTCCCGGGGGATCCCGAGGCATTCCCAGGCCAGCCGGGAGACATAGTCTTCCCAACGTGTCCTGGGTCTTCCCCGTGGCCTCCTACCGGTCGGACGTGCTCTAAAAACCTCCCTATGGAGGCGTTCGGGTGGCATCCTGACCAGATGCCCAAACCACCTCATCTGGCTCCTCTCGATGTGGAGGAGCAGCGGCTTTACTTTGAGCTCCTACCGGATGGCAGAGCTTCTCACCCTATCGCTAAGGGAGAGCCCCGCCACCCGGCGGAGGAAACTCATTTCGGCCGCTTGTACCCGTGATCTTGTGTCTTTTCGGTCATAACCCAAAGCTCATGACCATAGGTGAGGATGGGAACGTAGATCGACCGGTAAATTAGGAGCTTTGCCTTCCGACTCAGCTCCTTCTTCACCACAACGGATCTATACAGGATCCACGATGCACTCTTCCCCCACTCGTGAACAAGACTCCAAGATACTTGAACTCCTCCACATGGGTGAAGATCTCCTCCCCAACCCGAAGATGGCACTCCACTGTTGTTTTGGCTTTGGTATTAAATAGAAAGTTGATCCATCACCCCCATGTTATGTTTGTTTCATACACAGTACTACATAACGCTTTATATTGTGTTCAATGTGTACAAACTTTTACTAAAATATGGACTTTTGTCGAGCCTGGAAACCATTATTCATGATTACGTTGTTTCAATATATAAACTTTTCAATTTTTACAAACCCTGTTCAAAAACCAATTACCGCATTTTTCAGAGTATAAGTCGCACCGGATGGAAAGATGTAGGCCCCTTGCGTACTCAGATAGTTCGCTCTGTTTGCTACACAGTAGCCATATTGGTTTGGTGGCACACAACTTTGTTCAAAAGTCACGTGTCTACATACAACCTACAGGCTGTGCTGGGTTGAAAATAATATTTAATTTGAAACGGTAATATGAACCATCGAGAAATGTATTGCGGTTAACAGTACTATCATTTATCGCTACACTCATAGTAAGAACTGTCTGAGTCTGCAACTGGTCATGACGTCACGTGTAACCCAGGTACCGTAACATGGCACCGCTGCCAAAAAAGTACCGGATTCGGTGCCCCTCTCAACAGACAGCGGACATATTTTTGTTTGTACTACAAATAATGTAGGGAAAATAAAAATAGTGGACCCACGCAGAGGTTTTAGGGTATACCTTTACCAGGTATGGAGATATCCGCTGACATAACTAAGGCAAAATACGTCACAATCTTCTCAAATTCCAAACAACTCATTTGAAACAAGGAACAAGCGTTCTATTAATATCCATACCACCCTTCCATGGTTTGAATTACCGTATTTTTCGGAGCATAAGTCGCTCCGGAGTATAAGTCGCACCGGCCGAAAATGCATAATAAAGAAGGAAAAAAACATATATAAGTCGCACTGGAGTATAAGTCGCATTTTTTGGGGAAATTTATTTGATAAAAGCCAACACCAAGAATAGACATTTGAAAGGCAATTTAAAATAAATAAAGAATAGTGAACAACAGGCTGAATAAGTTTATGTTATATGAGGCATAAATAATCAACTGAGAACGTGCCTGGTATGTTAACGTAACATATTATGGTAAGAGTCTTTCAAATAACTATAACCTATAGAACATGCTATACGTTTACCAAACAATCTGTCACTCCTAATCGCTAAATCCCATGAAATCTTATACGTCTAGTCTCTTACGTGAATGAGCTAAATAATATTATTTGATATTTTACGGTAATGTGTTAATAATTTCACACATAAGTTGCTCCTGAGTATAAGTCGCACCCCCGGCCAAACTATGAAAAAAACTGCGACTTATAGTCCGAAAAATACGGTAAGTTCAAATATTTAGGATCTACTGTAATTTTAGAGTAATGTCTTTAATGATTATTAGTCAAAGAGGCATGAGACCTTGGCTTACGTTGCGAAATCAGGACCATGCTAAAAAACAGAAGAACTTGGGAAGAGAAGTGAAGTAAGCAAACTCACATTCAAAGGAGCACTTAATAATCACTTGTTGTTTTATGTTGTAATTGCAGTTTACAGGCGAGAATATTTATTTTTGCAAAGTGCAAACAAAAAGCCCAAAGGCTACATGTCCCCATCAGGTTTAATATTGTACGTGCCTGGTGTGCTCCTATAAAAGTAATAATAATACTACTAATAATAATGGTTTCGATTTTATAAAGTGCCTTTTGAGACACCCAAAACGCTTTAGAGTGAGACCTGCTTGTATTGTACTACGTGGTGACTGGTGAGACATATTTGTTTTGTTTCCGCCTTAATCAGCCACAAGTTCCTCGTAATATTAATAGTTAATTAGTAATGATAAAAATGTGTAATTAAGAAAATATATTGTAAAGCCGCAGTCACTAGAGGGGAAAGAAGGAGATTAGCCTTGAAGTAAAGACATTACGCATGGAGCAGCAAAAATAGCAATTCTGTTGCTCCTCAAGCAAGACCTGAAGAGCTAATAATCATGATCACTTTGCTGTGATGCCCGCTGTGTTCGGGTGGTGACATTAAAAGTTGTACTTCTAACAACACTGCAGCTTTCCTTAGCTTTAAGTTTTGACCCGTGAAATCGTTTTTCATTGTTGGGATTTGTTATGAGGGAGAGAGGTCTTTCACCCTTCTTGTTGCCTTGATGTAGGTGAGTTTATAATGCGTAATTATTTACGAAGATAATGGCGAATCTTCGGTCAAGGAGCTTCCATGTCATGGGTGGAGGAATATTCTTATGTCGGCAGTATTGTTTGCAGAAATGTTTTGCATCATATTCCGCACAGAAAATAGAACAAATTGCTGAAAGACATAATAAGCTACAATTACTTTGTAGTGTTATTTCAGACTTGATAGTTGGGCAAGCACTGCAGTGTCCCAAATATGTTTATTTGAGCAATTAAAAGTATGTTTTTCAATAACCTAATGTCTGCTACTTAAGACCAGCTTGGGGGCAATTTACAAAAAATAAAATATATATATATATACTTGTGTGAAGTAGCTTAAATAAATGTGGAATGCACCAAAATAATTTTTAGACACTTACTGCTTAAGAAAATATACTCACAAATGTCACTTGAAAAATACATAGGTGGTAAGAATGGTGAAAGTTTTAAGATGTGTTTAATAATTATATATAGCAACACTTTAGGTAAAATATTTAAACAACCAAAGCCTCATAATGCAAAGAGTCGCCCCACATCCAAAGTCCTTGAATTAATAATGTATTTAATACTAAGATCAATGCAGGGTGTTATTCACGTAAACATTAAGAATCAAATCGATGCATGTTTAATTAAGAACAGTGCAAATAACACAGTTTTTCACTTGACGATGATAAGTAAGCATACATTGTCCTTGTAAACGCTTGTAAATAAAACAGAGAGTTTCATGATTTAAACTTTAAAGGGGTCCTATTACACAAAACCAACTTTTCTTACCTCTTGGCAGCTCTTTTGGTGTATTTGGGATCCCCATAAGTCTTGAGAATGTTACCGTATTTTTCGGACTATAAGTCACAGTTTTTTTCATAGTTTGGCCTGGGGTGCGACTTATACTCAGGAGCGACTTATGTGTGAAATTATTAACACATTACCATAAAATATCAAATAATATTATTTAGCTCATTCACGTAAGACACGAGACCTATAAGATTTCATGGGATTTAGCAAATAGGAGTGACAGATTGTTTGGTAAACGTATAGCATGTTCTGTATGTTATAGTTATTTGAATGACTCTTACCATAATATGTTACGTTAACATACCAGGCACCTTCTCAGTTGGTTATTTATGCCTCATATAACGTACACTTATTCAGCCTGTTGTTCACTATTCTTTATTTATTTTAAATTGCCTTTCAAATGTCTATTCTTGGTGTTGGGTTTTATCAAATACATTTCCCCAAAAAATGTGACTTATACTCCAGTGCGACTTATATATGTTTTTTTCCTTCTTTATTATGCATTTTCGGCAGGTGCGATTTATACTCCGGGGCGACTTATGCTCCGAAAAATACGGTAATTCAAACCATGGAAGGGTGGTATGGATATTAATAGAACGCTTGTTCCTTGTTTCAAATGAGTTGTTTGGAATTTGAGAAGATTGTGACGTATTTTGCCTTAGTTATGTCAGCGGATATCTCCATACCTGGTAAAGGTATACCCTAAAACCTCTGCGTGGGTCCACTATTTTTATTTTCCCTACATTATTTGTAGTACAAACAAAAATATGTCCGCTGTCTGTTGAGAGAGGCACCGAATCCGGTACTTTTTTGGCAGCGGTGCCATGTTACGGTACCTGGGTTACACGTGACTTCATGACCAGTTGCAGACTCAGACAGTTCTTTCTATGAGTGTAGCGATAAATTATAGTACTGTTAACCGCAATACATTTCTCGATGGTTCATATTACCGTTTCAAATTAAATATTATTTTCAACCCAGCACAGCCTGTAGGTTGTATGTAGACACGTGACTTTTGAACAAAGTTGTGTGCCACCAAACCAATATGGCTACTGTGTAGCAAACAGAGCGAACTATCTGAGTACGCAAGGGGCCTACATCTTTCCATTAAAAGCAGATACGAGCAAATAATCTAATTATGCAATAGAATCTATCCCTATACGTTATCAAAAACAAGATTTGTCGAGTGTGCGTTCCCACGAATCCCAGACGTGTCAACTATCTGGTGCTCCAGACATCATTCTACACGACAAAACAGATGAAAACTTGGAAAAGCACAGAGGTCTACAACTTCTTTATGTGTGGCTGGTTTAAGGGAATTGGTAACAAGACTCTCCCAGATAAATCATGCATTGTTTTTGCTCAGGTAAGGTTGTATTTCTAGATTTAACTTTGTGTCTACAACCATGATTGTAACTGCCTAATTGTTTTTGCACAAGCCGTTTAAGAGGTGGGTGTTTTCCCCCTGGCTTTATCAAAATATAACTATAGATGTCAACATTGTGTATGTGCTGAAATATTGATATATGATTGCTTCCTTTGGTAAAAGCTTATCTTATTTAGATTTTGCTCACATTTTTATTTAGACTCGCCGAGTTGGTGGTTTACGAAACGCTCGTAGTAAACATGCATTTTAGGACTTCCAAAACAAGTTTATATACAAATAATTTTAAGATATTACTTAAATATGAAATATGAAATGTTAAAAGTATATAATAGAAACCTTTAACAAAGTGATCACTGCAAACTTATGCGTTCTTCGACTGTTCTCCCTTGCACTGGAGTGCTTGCCACCATTCTTGTCTTCTTTCATAAAATATTGACATCTTTCACCCTATCTTATTACCTCTCAAGGAACTTTGAAGAACAGTTTATCCTTTTCGCAATTTGAACGGTTCTAACAGCCTAAAATAACGTAATTATAGGGCATTTACATTCGAGAAAGTCAAAGTGCTGGCCAGAACGCTATGGCAACAGACGCTCGCTGACCCACCACTTCAAGCCTCACATAATAAATCAGCCAGGTGTGACGTCACGTCAATACAACATATTCCTGAAAGCCCTATGACTTCTGTTTAGATTATGTAATTGCCTTGATCTGAGACTGTTACCTTACTTAAAACACTTTATATTGATTGGATTTGTTTATCCCAAGCAAAGCTACAAGCCTTGCGCTAGATAATATATCAAAGCTGCTCATCTCTCCCCTTATCCAAACATGCTTCGTTTGAGACCCCTGAGCAATAACACATTGCTTCCCTAGATAAAGATAAACCATGTCTCACTCTAATCTGAGGATGCCTGGGAAAACACACAGGCAGACTCACAACCTAACCCAAACCTTTAACGTTTGTCATTTACATACACTATATGAGTGTAAGGTTGCTCAGTTCCAATTAAATTAGAGCAGGAACGTCAAACATGCGGCCTGCGGGCCAAAGATGAGTTTTCTAAGTGTAAAATTGAGCTGCATTTTTAAATTAAAGAAACTGCTGTTCTAAATGTGTCCACTGGATGTCACAATACCAATTCTGTTAGGCAAGCAAATAGCTTATACCGGGGCGAGCAAGTATACCAAGCAAGAGGTACACGGTAAAACGGGCTGCGACTCCTCCCCCTTGACGCAACGTAAAACAAACAGGAGTAAAATAAACAATACCCACTTAAAATATTGTATGAGACACTGTACATTGATATAGTTCTGTGAAAATCATTGTCTTCTGTGCAAATTTAAAAAAGTGAAGAGTGTGTGATTTACTGCAATGCTGTCAGTCTTTTAAGTTTTTATTTTTGGTTTGTTGGAAATTGTTCACCCATTGCACAGCTTTTATTTTTCTATCAATACACAGTGATGCCTAGAAAGGCAGGGAGTAACTCAACCCTCTTGAATAGTTTCTACCTCAGTTTGTATGGTTTGTTGAGTTAGCACAGGATTTAATATGTGGAAATGACAAATTAAATAGTTGAAACATACAATAGTTTTTATTTATGCTTTATTGTGTTTTTGTTCAATCCTAGATGGGCTGCAACTTAAAGTTGAATTGTTTTGTAGATACACTGACTTTAAATCGAAGTTCATTGTATTCTCTTTATAAAAGGAAAAATGCTCCGATTTTTTCCTCAGAATTTTCAACTAACCTTAAGTGTTTTGTCAAGAGAATTATTTGTAATATGTACATTTTCAGAACGGGCTTGTTCTATTTTGGGCTGAAGTAAAACAAAGAAAACAATCTGAAGTTGTTGTAGTTGTATTTTTAAGTTATTATACCATGATTTTACCTGTCCGGCCCACGTGGGAACAGATTTTCCTCCATGCGGGCCCTGAGCTAAAATGAGTTTGACAACCTTGAATTAGAGTATCTTAAAAGAAACATCGACTATGAATCATTGTAATGAAATATTGATGAGTGACTCTGAAGTACGGTCTTTAGTTGCAGAGAATCAACAGTACATCCCAGAAATAAAGTAAAGTCCAATGAAGCAAGTAAAAGTTGAACATGGAACCACAGCAAAATCGTCCGAAAGATAAACTTTCAGTAAACTGTGTCTAACAAAACGACCATTATGGAAACTTCTGGTACAAATGAGTTAATGGGTTGAGGTGATTAGGTTTAACTTTATTTGGAACATGTATACGAGCCTGGTTCACAGTTACACAATTCAACATGTCCGAAAGGGAGTAGAGCCGAGATTATTTGTTCCTACTACTTCTACATATCACAACAATCACCAATAAATGTGTTCACTTCCTGTGTTCTATGTACACAACTCATGAGCTAGGGACAACAATCTCCGAGTAAAACCCTAGAATAAGGCAGGTGAAACCAACCTAACACTCCCCAAACTCCCGAATGTACATGTATAAATGCCAATGTCCCTGTACCCCCCGCACAACCTGCAGTTCTCCTACGACGACCCTAACGACAAAACTCACAAGGTTATATAATCCATGACCAGGTCCATAAATCTGATGGTTAGCACTTAACAGTGGTACCCAAATTTCGATCTTGAGACCAAGACCACACCTGACATCCCTTACATCACCTTTGTAAGGATAAAAAAAGGAAAGTCCCAAAAGGAAGAAGCCCGAGAGTTTGGTCCCGGCCTGCCCTGTCCCCCAGATTAGCATATAAGAGCATCAAAACATTGGACAATCGGACATGCACACCCGAAAGCTGAGTGAATGCCAACCCAAGCCAACCCGCATAGACCTCTCTGCCCATCCAAAATCCCAACCCTCGCAAACAGTATATAACATTTAACAATTTATAATGATAACATTTTACATCAAAAAATTAGGTAACATTTTTTATATTTTTTTTCTTTCCTTCTTTCCTTCCTTTTCCTTTTCTTATTTTTTCTTCAATTATTACATTCCGTATAGCAGCAATAGTAAGGAATAACAATAAGCACATACAAGCAATGGTAAGAACAGAAACGTGAAAGTAACAGGTTAGATCAGTGGTCCAAAACGTCGACAGAGGACCAAAAATACAAAAAACAAATCTGTCTGGAGCCGCAAAAAATGAAAAGCCGTATATAAAACTTATAATAAAGGCAACACATGACGTAAGTGTCTATATTACCTATAATAGCCTACTATCAAAATGACTGTGTCGCAGGTTGAAGCAAATCTTCGTTGACAGAAATTATGAAATGTAATATTTATTCTACACATTTTTACAACATTAGAAAACATTAGTAAATCAGAAGCTACTCAGAAGGTGAGATAACTCCTGGAAATTACTGGCTTTTAATGGCCAAAGGAAAAATGTGTGTGTCCACGTTAAACGAAACGGCAGGCTGTCTTCTTTTAATAGATTTATTACAATCTATGGCAAGCCAAGTAATGTTTGTTATGGTCTGGAACAACTTGGCACACAAACAACTGAAATGCAGCCAATATTACATACAGATAATGTGTCATGAGACATGCAAAACGAAATGATATACAAAGAGAATAAAAGTAAAGGATATTAAATGGGCTCAAATATACTTACAAATGAGGCATAATGATGCAATATGTACATACAGCTAACCTAATTAGCATGTTATCATTGATTAGCTTGCAGTCATGCACTGACCAAATATGCCTGATTAGCACTCCAACGAGTCAATAACATCAACAAAGTGCACCTTTGAGCATTCACGCACAGTATAAAACATTTGATGGACAAAATGAGGCAAAGAAAGAATGGAAGATTTTACATGTAAACAAACTGTTACGTCACAGTCCACACTATGGTGAGTTCAAGAACCGCCGAAATTAGTAGGACAAACAGATATTCACCAAATATTCTCATCAGTGAAGCATAAACACAAACATATTAAACAGTGGGCTTTCTAACAATTGAGAAGGTTTGTGTCATGTTTGTTCTCTAACAAAAAACATACTAAAACAAAAAAAATATTAAAATATTTTCCCTCCATCTTTTTACATTTTCAATCCTTTTTTAAAAATGCTCCAGAGAGCCACTAGGGCAGCACTAAAGAGCCGCATGCGGCTCGAGAGCTGCGGTTTGCTGACCCCCTGTTTAGGTGAGAGCTCAATGTCACTGGCAATTTGACACTTCTCAAGTCCATCCATCCATCCATTTTCTACCGCTTATTCCCTTCGGGGTCGCGGGGGGCGCTGGAGCCTATCTCAGCTACAAACGGGCGGAAGGCGCGATACCCCCTGGACAAGTCGCCACCTCATCGCAGGGCCAACACAGATAGACAGACAACATTCACACTCACATTCACACACTAGGGCCAATTTAGTGTTGCCAATCAACTTATCCCCAGGTGCATGTTTTTGGAGGTGGGAGGAAGCCGGAGTACCCGGAGGGAACCCACGCAGTCACGGGGAGAACATGCAAACTCCACACAGAAAAATCCCGAGCCCGGGATTGAACCCAGGACTATTCAGGACCTTCGTATTGTGAGGCAGACGCACTAACCCGTCTTACACCGTGCTGCCCACTCCTCAAGTCATTTTGTTATTATGACTTAGAAAAGACAGCTCATGTAGAAAATAAATTCATTCTGATAGAAAAACAAAAAACATGAAGATACAGTATTGAGACTCAGAAGTGTGCTAACTTCTATGTTAACATGCTAACGTTTTATGCTAGCATTTTTGAAAATGTATTTTGTATTAACCTAAACCATGGCTTTCGATACTTGGCATCATCTTAGAAGTACGCTAACTTTCCCATGTTATAATGCTAACATTAATCTGATTGTGTTTGGCTTTGGAAAAGTTGGACTAACACACCTAGGTTACGCAATTGGAAACAAGATCTCTTGAATAGGTGTGTGCTGTCAGAGGGGACCCTTCGTGGATCCCGTTCAATAAAAACATTGGCAAACACTGGAATGAAGAGGCGACTGTTTATTTGCTGTTCGTAGTGCTATCTAAGTTTGTGTATGATGCTTTCTGCTTTTTAACATCAGCATAGCCATTAGAGATGTAATATGTGTAATATGTGTCAATATTACAGTGGACATCAGGTACAACAAAAAACTGGGATGTTGACTTGTAAAGAGCCACAAAAATGCTTTGTTTTGGTGCGACGTCATAGGTCAACCGGAAAAACGATACTTTAATCCACACTGAAAGAAAATAAGTGCCTTCCCTTCCCCCCAGTGTACACCAATAGTTGCATTAAAGAGTGTTCATGGACACTGGGACTTCTCATGTAGGTGTGAAAATATTAAATCAATACCAATTTGAGAAATCAGACTAACTTGGTGCATGGAAACATAGTGTGAATGGGAGCAGAAGGGGGGTTACAGTCATTTTATCAAGTGGGATTGGACAGAATGTTTGTATTACTCTGGGAGTGGGATGGGACAGGAGTGAAAATCCACACTCGTTTTGTCAAAACCAAGAGGGAAGGGTTTCCTTTCCAAGTTGCTTGCACCATAAAATAAGCCCCTGCTCTGTTTGCTTGGAGTCTGGTTATGGCCAGTATGTACAAACACAACCACAGATGTGTGTTCCTGTTTACACTGCACAGGAGGTAATTGAGGAAGTCTGGCTTTCTCCTTTGTTGGCTCTCAGCTTCTCAGCAGGAGCTGTGTTAGTACTTAGCAATCTCTCTCACATCTTTAGTCTTTGCTCTCTAAAACTCCCTCTCGATGCCTTTTTGTGCACCAAAACTATATCCCTATCCTCTGTTACCACTTCTTCCTTTCCCATCTGTGGCAAGAACCCTACCAGTTTCAGATGACAGCAAGGACCCCCAAGTACATTAAATCAATGTTGTTCAGACACTTTGCAATACAGTGAAATACAGTCTGGTGTGCCTTGGGAGATTATGTAGTTTCACTTATTTGGGTTAAAAATATTTTTTGCAAACCAGTAGTTATAATCCATAAATAGTGTGCCGTTGTTGAGTGTCTGTACTGTCTAGAGCTCGGCAGAGTAACCATGTAATACTCTTCCATATTAGTAGGTGGCAGCAGGTGGCTAATTGCTTTGTAGATGTCAGGAACGACGACGAGTTTGTCGTGATCCCAATATGCAGACGACAGCGGGAGGCAGTGTGCAGGTAAAAATGTATCTATTGCTTAAACCAAAAATAAACAAAAAGCGAGTGCCGCTAAGAAAGTCATTGAGGCTTAGGGAAGGCTATGCAAAACAAAACTAAAACTGAATTGTCTGCAAAGTAAACAAAAACAGAATGCTGGACGACAGCAAAGACTTGGAGCATGTGGAGCAAAGACGGCGTCCGCAAAGTACTTTCGAACATGACATGACAATCAACAAGGAAGGATAGCGCCCGCACAACTTAAATATTCTTGATTGCGAAAGCAAAGCAGGCGCGGGGATTAGCGCTTAAAGCAAGACATGAAACTGCTACAGGAAAATTCCAACAAAACAGGGAAAAGCCACTAAAATAGGAGCACAAGACAAGAAATAAAACACTACACAGAGGAAAACAACAACAAACTCAAAATAAGTCACGGCATGATGTGACATGTCGTGACAGTAGACTAGGGCTGGGCGATATATCGATATACTCGATATATCGCGGGTTTGTTTCTGTGCGATATAGAAAATGACTATATCGTGATATTCGAGTATACGTTCTCACGCAGTTGCTTTTAGCCACGCGCATTACACTACTGCCAGAAATAGCCAATTTGCTCAATTTACCTTTAACTCTATGTTATTATCAATAATTAATTATATTTATCTTTGTGGAAACGCTGATCATCTTAATGATTTCTCACAATAAATATATATAGAAACAGATAAATATCAATATGCAACACTTTATTTTTATATTTTCTCTAAGTGCACATTTTTCAAATTGAACATTTTCAAATGATCACTTCTAAGACAGTCTTGTGAAATCACAATATCCCATTTTAACTAGCTAGCCACTAACATGTTTTTTTAAAGAGGAGAAAACACGAAATAAATGAAAATTAAATTTTGAAACATAGTTTATCTTCAATTTCGACTCTTAAAAATTCAAAATTCAACCGAAAAAAAGAAGAGAAAAACTAGCTAATTCGAATCTTTTTGAAAAAATTAAAAAAATTATTTATGGAACATCATTAGTAATTTTTTCTGATTAAGATTAATTTTAGAATTTTGATGACATGTTTTAAATAGGTTAAAATCCAATCTGCACTTTGTTAGAATATATAACAAATTGAACCAAGCTATATTTCTAACAAAGACAAATCATTATTTCTTCTAGATTTTCCAGAACAAAAATTTTAAAAGAAATTCAAAAGACTTTGAATTAAGATTTAAATTTGATTCTACAGATTTTCTAGATTTGCCAGAATCATTTTATTTTTTATTTTAATCATAATAAGTTTGAAGAAATATTACACAAATTTTCTTCGTCGAAAAAACAGAAGCCAAAATGAAGAATTTAATTAAAAATGTATTATTCTTTACAATAAAAAAAATGCATTTACTTGAACATTGATTTAAATTGTCAGGAAAGAAGAGGAAGGAATTTAAAAGGTAAAAAGGTATATGTGTTTAAAAATTCTAAAAAAAATTTTAAGGTTGTATTTTTTCTCTAAAATTGTCTTTCTGAAAGTTATAAGAAGCAAAGTAAAAAATAAATGAATGTATTTAAACAAGTGAAGACCAAGTCTTTAAAATATTTTCTTGGATTTTCAAATTCTATTTGAGTTTTGTCTCTCGTAGAATTAACAATGTCGAGCAAAGCGAGACCAGCTTGCTAGTAAATAAATAACATTTAAAAAATTGAGGCAGCTCGCTGGTAAGTGCTGCTATTTGAGCTATTTTTAGAACAGGCCAGCGGGCGACTCATCTGGTCCTTACGAGCAACCTGGTGTCCGCGGGCACCGCGTTGGTGAACCTTGCACTACAGGCTCTTCTCACTCTTTTTCGTCTCTCCTTCTCACAGAGATAAAACAAGCGCACCTTCTTACATACGTCACATACGTATACGCCCTCGCGGAGCAGAGAGGTAGCAGCATGGGTAACGTTAGCTGTGGTGCAAGTGGTAATACGAGAGAAAGAAGGTGCGAATCAGGTAACAAATGAAGGAAGAATGAATTCCCAAGAAAAACAGCAGTGGCAGGGGTCCATCGTCTGGCGGTGGTTTGGCTTCAAGTGGGAATATGTCGAACAGACAACCGTAATTTGTCAAGTGTGGGGCAAAAGCGTTGCTACAAAAAGTAGCATTACTGCTAATATGTAGCATCATTTGAAAAGTCACCTGCTAGAGAATGAAGAGTGCTTACTCCGCATGTCAACATCTCCGTTCGGTGCCACACCAACAAAATGCCGAGGCAACCATTTCCACATCAACACCGTATGAAAAAAATAGTCCACGACATAAGGAGATAACGTCTGCCAGAACCTACCACATAGCGAAGGACGTATACTATTGTATTTCCTATTATGCAGCTCATTTTTATTTGACAGTTATTGAAATATCTTGTGTGACATCATGCACAAAAGTGCACTTTATTTGTTTTAAACTATTGTAGTTGCGTTCTGTACAAAAAGTGCACTTTAATTTAGTGTTGTTTTGATTTGTCATCTTAGTGACATCATGCACACAAGTCCACTAATAGCTTGTTTTAAAATGTCTCTGACAATCTTGCACGTTCTGTTTTGAAATGACATGAATGTCCGTGCCACTGCTTAATAACTGTTTAATAAATACACTTTTGGTAAATTGACTTAGTTGTGATTTCCCTCTCTGCATGAAAGTTTAAAATGAGCATATATTAATGAAGTATGAAGAAGAATGTTTTAATGTAGACACATAGAATTGTCATACTGCTGTGATTATATGCATCAAGTGTTCATTCAAGGCTAAAGCAAAATATTGAGATATATATCGTGTATCGCTATATGGCCTAAAAATATCAAGATATTAAAAAAAGGCCATATCCCCCAGCCCTAGTTTGAATTCATATCCAACAACTGCGAGAACGACTTTTTACTGTCAATATCGGCTGCTGAGTTTCATTTTTTAATGTTTTCTGCTGGTGGTGTGCCTCAGAATTTTTTCAATGAAAAAATTGTGCCTTGGCTCAAAAAAGGTTGAAAAACACTGCATTAGATCATGCAAATAGGTTCATTCAATTGAAAGTTCAAACTCAAAGTGCAAAGATTCTTCTGCAGTATCTCACCTGGAACTGGCCGGTGTAGTCATCATCTGTGGTGCCCTCTCTGCCCTCCTTCAATGCGATGAGGGTGAAACCTCTGAAATAAGCAGGGCTGGTTGCCAAGAGGATGACTGTAGGGAGGAGAGAGTGTGTGTATTAACACCTCGCACACACCGAGCAGTAAAGAGGCTTTACACTGACACGTCATGTTCATGCTGCAATGATGCAGGATCACCCTGGGTGCAGGTGGAAAAGCAGCGTTGCAACGGAACACTTTAAAAAAAGGATTGAGACTCCAAATTCTGGTACTGAGGACAGCCTGTAAAAAGCAAGGAAACATGCAATAAAAAAGCCAACAAATGTGAATGTCCCCCCCCCCCCCCCATAGCGAGGTGTTAACATCAGCTATTCTATTGCTTCCACTAGGTGTAACAATCTGTTACAGCAGAACATGTGGTTAACTGGTTGCCTTACAGCGACAAATTTTATGTTGGCTTTTACGTGAGCTTACTTTTCCAGTTTCTTCCCACAGTCCGAAAATATGCATGTTTTGTTAAAGGGGAACTGCATTTTCTGGTGTATTTTGCGTATCCTTCTCAATCCTTAGTGTATGTGAGACAAGCACACATGTTTTTCTTTATTTTTATGCACTCTAACCATACTTGCCAACCCTCCCGAATTTTCCGGGAGACTCCCGAATTTCAGTGCCTCTCACGAAAATCTCCCGGGACAACCATTCTACCGAATTTCTCCCGATTTCCAGCGGGACTTAAGGCACGCTTGGCCAACCAAAAAGTAACCACAGAACATATAGTGTTCTGTGGTTACTTTTTGGTTGGCCAACGGTTTACGTTGTATTGCGCACCCTGACGGCAAGTGTAGGAGTCGGTTCTGAAGTATCAAGTAAAGATCAAATCAAATCAATCAAATCAACTTTATTTATAGAGAGACGTAACTTCATCACCTCGCCTGGTTATTGACTCCAACCCAGAATGTTACACTGCCCATACCTATGCTCCTTCAAAGGCTGTGCTACTGGCTGCAAAGCATTGCACTTTCAAATACAACAATGAGTAGAGAGGACTGTTATGTGTGTATATGTGTAAATAAATGAACACTGAAATTCAAGTATTTATTTTATTTATATGTATATATATATATATATATATATATATATATATATATATATATATATATATATATATATATATATATATATATATATAGCTAGAATTCACTGAAAGTCAAGTATTTATTGTATTTAAATATATATATATATATATATATATATATATATATATACATATATATATATATATACATATATATATACATATATATATATATATATCAGTGACGTGCAGTCACTAGAGGCAGGTGATTTTGTAGTTTCATACAGTATAGGCGACATTTATAAACCCTCGGTTACACTTTTTTAAATAGATTCAATCTTGCACGTGGAAAGTTTAAGTCAGGGCTTTAGTTGTGGACTTCATTTATAAGTAAAGGTAAGACCATAATAACGTTTTTTTTATTAAATGTGCTTTTTTGTGTGCTACAGTTTGTATGTGTAAAGTTAAAGTTAAGTTAAAGTACCAATGATTGTCACACACACACTAGGTTGAATGAAATTTGTCCTCTGCATTTGACCCATCCCCTTGTTCACCCCCTGGGAGGTGAGGGGAGCAGTGGGCAGCAGCGGCGCCGCGCCCGGGAATCATATTTGGTGATTTAACCCCCAATTCCAACCCTTGATGCTGAGTGCCAAGCAGGGAAGAATGCTGGTATGAGCTTTTAAACATAACCCGTTAACTGCTGCCAATCAAATGGTGAATAAGATACTCTTTAGGGTTCATATGTTTGTAAATCTGACTGTGATGAAGTCAGTGCCTCACCAGCCATGAACCTCACCGCACGTCACTGATATAGATATACAGTATATATATATATATATATATATATATATATATATATATATATATATATATATATATATATATATATATATATGTATATATATATATATATATATATATATATATAAGAAATACTTGAATTTCAGTGAATTCTAGCTGCTATAAATATACTCCTCTTCCCTTAACCCCGCCCCCCGGCCCCGACCCCTGCCCACCTCAACGCCACCCCAAGGTCACGACATGTAAATGGAGTATTACTGGCACATTTTGGAAGTTTTTTATGAGCTTTATGGGCAGAGTAGCGTACTCCTTATCAGCTGCATTATGAGCCACCTCATATGTGCCATCCATTTCCGACCGCTTGTCCCTCTCGGGGTCACTGGGAGGCTGGACCCCATACCACCTGCACTCAGGCGGAATGCAGGGTACACCCTGGACAAGTCCCCACCTCATCGCACGACCATATATTAAAAAATGTTAACACATTAAAAAAAGAAAGACATATATGTTTTTGTCTTATGTAGGGATTGCGAATTAGAGGCATATTTTTTTTCAAAGTGCAGTTCTCCCTTAATTGAAGACTCTGAATTATCCCTAAGTGTCAGCATGGAGGGTTGTGTGTAAGCGTCTCCTGATACGATATCAGCAGGGATCAATGTACATATTTTAATTATTTTGTCATGTGGAATGTTTGAAAAGGCTTGATAACCTTATGACAGATGTATGCTTTGGATGCGGAGTGTTAATTAATTTGTTTTTGGCAACACCTAGTGGTCACAATAATTCATTAAATTTCACATGACGCCATAAATTGAATGATGCAGACATAAATAAATGATAAATGGGTTGTACTTGTATAGCACTTTTCTACCTTCAAGGTACTCAAAGCGCTTTGACACTACTTCCACATTTACCCATTCACACACACATTCACACACTGATGGAGGGAGCTGCCATGCAAGGCGCTAACCAGCACCCATCATTTGATACTTGTTTACATTGAAATGTGCTGTTTTAGACTGCAATATTGTTCAATTAAGGACACTTAATACGTATGTCTAGCTTGTGTGCTATTATGTGCTTTGCTGTTGTGTAGCTGCGGCTCATAGTAGCCTATAACCTACCATGTTTGCATTTTGTAAATTACTTCCCTAAAATACAAGCAAAGACCAACCTTGTGTGCTTATTGGAGGACATTTACATGTAGATGTTAACTGGCTTTGCACAAATAAACACACCAAAGGATTGTTTGTATCAGGGCTTACATCTGAGATTTTAGATGCAAGCCGAAATCACCCGACACTTGGTTTTTTTTGCTGATATCAGACCGATATCTGGTATCTTTTGTTTTTCAGGACACCCCTGGCTGTTTGTATGTGCCCTGTGACTCATTCCCACCAGTCCACGGTGTACCCTGCCTCTTTCCCAAAGATAGTCTGTGTGTGAGTCTGCGTGCGTGTGTGTGTGTGTGTGTGTGTGTGTCTGTGTGTGTGTGTGTGTGTGTGTGTGTGTGTGTGTGTGTGTGTGTGTGTGTGTGTGTGTGTGTGTGTGTGTGTGTGTGTGTGCGCGTGTGTGTGTGTGTGTGTGCGTGTGTGTGTGCGTGTGTGTGTGTGTGTGTCAGTGTGTGTGTTTGGGTGTGCGCACGTGCGTGAGTGTGTGTGTGTGTGTGTCCACTTGGTGGGAGGAAGAGGTGAGGAAGTGAAGATACTGTAGGTCAGACATTAGAACATTAAGAAGTCTAACTATCTGTATTCCTGCAGAAGCCTGCAGGGTGTATGAGTGTCTTGAGGAATTTTGGCATCAATAATTCCAACACATTAAATTCAAGAAAATGACTGACTAATTACCAACAAGTAACCACTTGTTGGATTTGATACAGAATATGCAAGTGATATGCTGTGATGCCTACTTAGTAAGTAAAGTGGACAATGTGAGACGGCTCAAAGAAACACACAGTTTTTAATAAAACTATTCAAGGTGTGCAAAATTCTCTCAGTGACACCGAATGTAGACCTGTGCTCTACATTAGGGGAAGATGCAGCGGTTACGTGGAGAGTGACACGTTTCATCACAAATATGTGAGTATTAAAGTGCTCAAAACTGGTAAACTTTATTAAATGTTGATTAATATTGCTATCAATTACAGTGAAAGCAGTGGAATAAGTGATACTCATTGTGTGGTGCAGCTCGCAGCGTAATGTCTAACAACATACTCAATTATTACCTTATTTTCTGGACCATAGGGCGCACCCGATTATAAGGCGAGCTGCCGATGAGCGGGTCTATTCAGGTCTTTTTTCATACAAAAGGCGCATTGGAGTCATATTATGATTTTTTTCTAAATTTAAAATATTTCCTTGTGGTCTACATAACATGTAATGGTGGTTCTTGGTCAAAATGTTGCATAGGTTATTTTTTACAGACCATCTTCAAGTCGCTTTCTGACAGTCGCTTCAGGATGCGCCGTTTTGTGGGCGGGTGCAATCAATCCCCAGCAATCAGCGCACCAGCGGCTGATCAGAGGACCGCCTTCATAAGCCTGCACAACCTGCTATCCTGCGCCAGAATGTAGCTACCTGTCCTGTACAGTAGCCAAACCAGTCTAGCTCAATGCAAGTCTTGTGCTTCTCTCCCTCTGTGTTGATTGTCTCGTGTTTCTTGTCGATCCAGCAGCCTCCCTCCGTGCCCGCGTTACGAGATGTGCGTCTCGTTTCCCCTGTGTTCCATCGGCTTCCCTGACTGCCTCTTGGATCTCAACCTCCCGCTTGGACACGGACCTTTTACGCCTCGCTATAGCCCCCAACTTCCTGCCTGCTCACGGACCTCCGAGCTCTGCCTTGTCCTTATTGATCCTCCGCCTCTCACTCAACACTACCGGTAACACTCTACAGCTAATCCCCACACATAGTCTCACAAACACACACTTTTTGATTTAGTCACACTCAGTTCTCTAGTTTAGTTATATTATTGTTTGTTATGTATATATATATATATATATACATCCTATATATAAATAAATAAACATAGAGCTAAATAATACGGTGCTGCTGTCTGTGCCGTCTCCTCCTCCTGTACACAACACTGAATTGGTCTTTATTTTTAAGTTATCATGCCGTGATTTCACCAGTCCGGCCCACTTGGGAGTACATTTTTCTCCATGAGGACCCCGATCTAAAATGAGTTTGACACCCCTGCGTTAAAGGTTTGTGGGAAAACAGAATGTAACTAATAATGTAACTTGTAATCTAAAGTGGTTACCGTATTTTCTGGAGTATAAGTCTCTCCGGAGTATAAGCCGCATCGGCCGAAAATGCATAATAAAGAAGGAAAGAAACATACCGTATTTTCTGCACTATAAGGCGCACCTAAAAACCTCCAATTTTGTCAAAAGCTGACAGTGTGCCCTATAATCCGGTGCGCCTTATATATGGACCAATATTGAGCCTCCAACAGGTAAAAGTTTCAATCAATCAATCAATCGCAACTATGGTAAGTAGCCACCGACTTCATTTTCCCCCGTAGAAGAAGAAGTTCTTCTTCTACGGTAAGCAGCCGCCCTTGTAGAAGAAGAAGAAGCATGCGGTGCATGCTGGGATATATGACTACGCGAGGCGTGCCGTTTCATTTCCATTTGTTTGTTTATGTAAAGACCCCAAAATGGCTCCTATTAAGAGACACGCTTACGACGCAGAGTTTAAACTTAAGGCGATCAGTCACGCAGTAGAACACGGGAATAGAGCAGCAGCGACACTGACTCCATTAATGACGACTTTGACGAGACGGGCATGTTGGATGCCATATCCGCCCAACTGTTTAATTCGGACACTGAAGAAGAAGAATTCGAGGGATTCGTGGATGAGGAATAACTTCATAAAGTGAGCTTTACATGTTTATTTTGTGTGTTGTGTTGTGTGGCATTAACGTTTGAGCAACATTGAGTTATTGATATATTGTTATTGCTTTGCACTATTTCGAGTGTTACTATATTGTGATTGCACTAACGTTTGATTTACCGTAACAGTATCACTGTTTTTTACGTGTTTATTGAATCAGGGAAAAGTTCCCCTCCACTATGTGATATAAATGTTGCACTAAATGTTATACCTTGCTGTTGTTAAAAGATAAACAAAACACCACGTCACTGACTTTACCTCGGGGAAAATAATAAAACAGTTGTTTATTCATTTTGGGAGTGAACAGAGTTGTCAGAACGCTGGTTTGTAATCTATTAATAAAGTTTGACTGACCTATCTGACTGTTTTGTTGACATTCCTTTTAGCGCAGCTCCATCTAATGCAGTGGTTCTCAACCTTTTTTCAGGGATGTACCCCCTTTGAACATTTTTTTAATTCATGGTTAAAAAAAAGATAAAGAAGTAAAATACAGCACTATGTCATCAGTTTCTGATTTATTAAATTGTATAACAGTGCAAAATATTGCTAATTTCTTGAACTATTTGGGGAAAAAAAGTTATAAAAATAACTAAAAACTTGTTGAAAATTAAACGAGTGATTCAATTATAAATAAAGATTTCTACACATAGAAGTAATCAACTTAAAGTGCCCTCTTTGGGGATTGTAATAGAGATCCATCTGGATTCAGGAACTTAATTCTAAATATTTCTTCACAAAAAAAGAAATCTTTAACATCAATATTTATGGAACATGTCCACAAAAAATCAAGCTGTCAACACTGAATATTGCATTGTTGCATTGTAATGAATGCAATAGCCTACTTGATTTGATGTTCAGTTTATGAACTTACATTCATATTTTGTTGAAGTATTATTCAATAAATATATTTATAAAGGATTTTTGAATTGTTGCTATTTTTTCCATCCATCCATTTTCTACCGCTTATTCCCTTTGGGGTCGCGGGGGGCGCTGGAGCATATCTCAGCTACAATCGGGCGGAAGGCGGGGTACACCCTGGACAAGTCGCCACCTCATCGCAGGGCCAACACAGATAGACAGACAACATTCACACTCACATCCACACACTAGGGCCAATTTAGTGTTGCCAATCAACTTATCCCCAGGTGCATGTCTTTGGAAGTGGGAGGAAGCCGGAGTACCCGGAGGGAACCCACGCAGTCACGGGGAGGACATGCAAACTCCACACAGAAAGATCCCGAGCCCGGGATTGAACCCAAGACTACTCAGGACCTTCGTATTGTGAGGCAGATGCACTAACCCCTCTGCCACCGTGAAGCCCATATTTTTTAGAATATTTAAAAAAAATCTCACGTACCCCTTAGCATACCTTCAAGTACCCCCAAGGGTACACGTACCCCCATTTGAGAACAACTGATCTAATGGATGCATAATGTAACCCCAGCCTCTACTGTAGCGTCTATTCTATGTGCCTTATAATGCGGTGCGCCTTATAATGCGGTGTGCTTTATATATAAACAAAGTTTAAAAATATGCCATTCATTGAAGGTGCGCCTTATAATCCGGTGCGCCTTACAGGGCGGAAAATACGGTATATAAGTCGCACTGGAGTATAAGTCGCATTTTTGGGGGAAATGTATTTGATAAAACCCAACACCAAGAATAGACATTTGAAAGGCAATTTAAAATAAATAAAGAATAGTGAACAACAGGCTGAATAAGTGTACGATATATGACGCATAAACAACCAGCTGAGAACAGGTCTGGTATGTTAACATAACATATTATGGTAAGAGTCATTCAAATAACTATAACATATAGAACATGCTATACGTTTACCAAACAATCTGTCACTCCTAATCGCTAAATCCCATGAAATCTTATACGTCTAGTCTCTTACGTGAATGAGCAAAATAATATTATTTGATATTTTACGGTAATGTGTTGATAATTTCACACATAAGTCGCTCCTGAGTATAAGTCGCACCCCCGGCCAAACTATGAAAAAAAACTGCGACTTATAGTCCGAAAAATACGGTACTTTTTAAAGTAGAAATCATTAAAAGTAAGTGTTGCAACCTTAGTGATATGTTGAGTAGAACAAAATGAAGGTGTCTAAAGGTATAACATTGAATTTAAAGTGGTACTGTGCTATCAAATCGTGATATCACAATATTAAGAGGAGTATTTTATCATGAAGGTGATGACTGTCACGGAAGTATACTTAAAAGGATATGTGTACTTATCATATAAACACCAACATGCAATTCTTCATCTTATCAAAACTTCAGTCCGTACTTAGCAGTACTTGCCTTGTCTAATAAGCACAAAAAAACCCGAACTCTACCTCTGTAAGTGTTGCCAGGCTGGTAGGTTTCGGGATCTCCCTCCACTCTCAGACGGAACTCATGGTGTCCATCCCGCCGGGTCCCGTGTGTCTGAGCCCGGAGGATTCGCCCGCAGTAGCCGTCCGATCTACCTCCGGTGGGCTCTTCCACGAAAGCGATCGCGTCGCACACAAAACTCGACAGCATATATGAATGCAAAATGATCAACAGCAGCATTCCCATCTCGATGCCGGAAGCCCGTAAGTCTTCTAATCAACGGGGAGGGTGGAGGGGTGGGAGACTTTCCGCTGCTTATTTTGCAAGAACTCACACGCAGCGGCGACCCTCAGCAGCGTGTCCGTCAGAAGTGGAGCTGATAGCGCCATTGACTGGGAGCGCACTTTGGTGGAGGAGAGAGAGAGAGAGAGAGAGAGAGAGAGAGAGAGAGAGAGAGAGAGAGAGAGAGAGAGAGAGAGAGAGAGAGAGAGAGAGAGAGAGAGAGATAGGGGGGCGGCTGGGGGAGTAGTGAAAGGAGCTGCTGCTGATCCCAGATCAGCGAAGCAGCCTTTAACTGACAATAAATGAGTGCACACCCTTGTCTGTTTGGCTTAGAGAGGGAGGGAAGATTTTTAAACTCTCCTCCTCCATTTCCAACACACGCACACACACACACACACACACACACACACACACACACACACACACACACACACAC
Source organism: Nerophis lumbriciformis (assembly GCF_033978685.3). Taxonomy (NCBI): domain Eukaryota; kingdom Metazoa; phylum Chordata; class Actinopteri; order Syngnathiformes; family Syngnathidae; genus Nerophis; species Nerophis lumbriciformis. Next base: position 32,432,560 of record NC_084557.2, on the reverse strand, counting down.
ACACACACACACACACACACACACACACACACACACATACTGGTTATCATTCGGAATGGGGACCAAGTTTTTGATGGCGAAGTTGGTAGAGTGGCCGTGCCAGCAATCGGAGTGTTGCTGGTTACTGGGGTTCAATCCCCACCTTCTACCATCCTAGTCACGTCCGTTGTGTCCTTGGGCAAAACACTTCACCCCTTGCTCCTGATGGCTGCTGGTTAGCGCCTTGCATGGCAGCTCCCGCCATCAGTGTGTGAATGTGTGTGTGAATGGGTGAATGTGGTAATACTGTCAAAGCGCTTTGAGTACCTTGAAGGTAGAAAAGTGCTATACAAGTATAACCCATTTATCATTTATCATTTATCATCACTTGTGGGGACCACCCTTTCTACAGGTTGTGAAGGCATAAAAAAAAAATGAGGTTTTTGATTGATTGATTGATTGATTGAAACTTTTATTAGTAGATTGCACAGTTCAGTACATATTCTGTACAATTGACCACGAAATGGTAACACCCCAATAAGTTTTTCAGCTTGTTTAAGTCCACGTAAATCAATTCATGGTACAGATATATGCTATCAGCATAATACAGTCATCACACAAGTAAATCATCAGAGTATATACATTGAATTATTTACATTATTTACATTCCGGGGGGGAGGGGTGGCAGCACGGTGGAAGAGGGGTTAGTGCGTCTGCCTCACAATACGAAGGTCCTGAGTAGTCCTGGGTTCAATCCCGGGCTCGGGATCTTTCTGTGTGGAGTTTGCATGTTCTCTCCGTGACTGCGTGGGTTCCCTCCGGGTACTCCGGCTTCCTCCCACTTCCAAAGACATGCACCTGGGGATAGATTGATTGGCAACACTAAATCGGCCCTAGTGTGTGAATGTGAGTGTGAATGTTGTCTGTCTATCTGTGTTGGCCCTGCGATGAGGTGGAGATATGTCCAGGGTGTACCCCGCCTTCCACCCGATTGTAGCTGAGATAGGCTCCAGCGCCCCCCGCGACCACGAAGGGAATAAGCGGTAGAAAATGGATGGATGGATGGACAATCCGGGGGGTGGGATGAGGAGGGTTTGGTTGATATCAACACTTCAGTCATCAACAATTGCATCATCAGAGAAATGGGCATTGAAACAGTGTAGGTCTGACTTGGTAGGATATGTACAGCGAGCAGAGAACATAGTGAGTTCAGATAGCATAAGAACAAGTATATACATTAGAAATACATTTGATTATTTACATTTGGTTATTTACAATCCGGGGAGGTGGGATGTGGAAGGGGGAGGGTGTTAGTCAAGGGTTGAAGTTGCCTGGAGGTGTTTTAGTGCGGTTTTGAAGGAGGATAGAGATGCACTTTCTTTTACACCTGTTGGAAGCGCATTCCATATTGATGTGGCATAGAAAGAGAATGAGTTAAGACCTTTGTTAGATCGGAATCTGGGTTTAACGTGGTTAGTGGAGCTCCCCCTGGTGTTGTGGTTATGGTGGTCATAAGTTTGACATGTACTTCGGTATCAGGGAGGTGTAGCGGATTTTATAGACTAGAGGGGTTGGTGCATCTGCCTCACAATACGAAGGTCCTGAGTAGTTTGGGGTTCAATCCCGGGCTCGGGATCTTTCTGTGTGGAGTTTGCATGTTCTCCCCGTGACTGCGTGGGTTCCCTCCGGGTACTCCGGCTTCCTCCCACCTCCAAAGACATGCACCTGGGGATAGGTTGATTGGCAACACTAAATCGGCCCTGAGTGTGAATGTTGTCTGTCATGTACTTCGGTATCAGGGAGGTGTAGCGGATTTTATAGACTAGGCTCAGTGCAAGTTGTTTTACTCTGGTAAAACTCTGGTAAAATGGCCACAACCCAGTTAGCTCATACACGTCTTTAAATCTCTGGATTGATGAAGTAATGTGCTGATCATTCTTACTGGGGACCCTGGGGAAAAAGAGTTAATATGGTTCATGGGGACCAAATTTAAATAATTTTGCATAATTCACACAAAGTTGTACGTGACTACTGAGGACCATTAAAAAAAAAAAAAAAATTCTAATTAAATACGACAAGGGACAAGCGGTAGAAAATGGATGGATGCTCAGAATACAGCACTACAGCTGTCCTCTTATAGGAAGTTTCACCACTTAAATGTACCAGCTACAGCCCGATGAGGGGGCTGCTGTGCAAATGTCTCACACTCAAACTAACCAGTAAACATGTTTTATGGGCCAAAGCTTAAAAAATCCCTTAGGCATCTTCAGAATGGATCTGACTGTCATTTAAAAAGGTTTCCCTTTAGGGGACCTGTTTTTTTGTCCCCATACCGTCAGAGGTCCCCTAAAGGTGCCAGTGTAAACAGAGCGATGTCCCCATTAAGTAAGCATTGCCAGAACACACACACACACACACACACACACACACACACACACACACATTCTGGTATTCGTAATTTTCTTGAGACCTCCGAAAAATGCCGACCTCTGTAGGACCACCCTTTCTAGATGTATAAAGATTTGTATTTACGACATTAATAATACATACACACTATGCAATTATAAAATAGGTACGCTTTTAGTGAATTATTCCATCCATCCATCCATTTTCTACCGCTTGTCCCTTTTGGGGTCACCGGGGGTGCTGGAACCTATCTCAGCTGCATTCGGGCGGAAGGCGGCGTACACCCTGGACAAGTCGCCACCTCATCGCAGGGCCAACACAGATAGACAGACAACATTCACACTCACATTCACACACTCGGGCCAATTTAGTGTTGCCAATCAACCTATCCCCAGGTGCATGTTTTTGGCGGTGGGAGGAAGCTGGAGTACCCGGAGGGAACCCACGCAGTCACGGGGAGAACATGCAAACTCCACACAAATTTAGTTTTAAATTTTTTGTTTGTAATTGATTTTTAATCATTATTTACTTCAAGTTATTACAGTATGTCTTTGCATACATGTTTAAAAAAATGTTTTATTAATTTTGGCCAAAGGGAGCACATTTCAATTTCTTACACACACTTGTTATTACATATGTTGGCCAGAGGGGGAGCACTTTAAATGTTTACACACACTTGTTATTTCATATGTTGACCAGAGCGGAAGCACTTTTAAAAGTGACACACAGTCAATTTGAAAAATCCCAAATTTTTGGGACCACCCTAGTTTTAATAGATTTAACCACCAGGGGTGCACATTAGACATTCTCTATTAGATGCAATGGTTTTCCATATTGGGACCATGATTTATGTCCTAACTTGTTCACCGGTCCTCATATGGAAGGTACTTTTCCTTGTCAATGTCTCAAGGAGGGTAGAAATACAAGAACACACACACACAGACACACGCACATTTTATTGTATTTCTTACTTTCTTGAGACCTCAGAATAATGCCTACCTCTTTATTAGGACCACCCTTTCTAGATACATAAAGATTTGTATTTACAACATTAATAATATATACATACTATGCAAATATAGAAAAGCTTGTTGTGAAAAATGAGTTGGAATTTCACAAGGAAAAGGTCACAGTTTCTCAAGAAAAACTTGGAATTTTGCCGGTGCTATAAGAAAAGTCGTCATTTTACTCAACGCAAGTCAAAATGTTACGAGAAAAACTGAACATTTGTGCAACATTATGATAAAAGTTGGAATTTTACTCGATAACAGTCACAATTTTACAAGAAAAAGCTGAGCATTTTGGCAATTTTATGAAAAGAGTTGTAATTTTACTCGACAAAAGTCACAATGTTATAAGAAAACTTTAACATTTTGGCAATATTATAACAATGATCGGAATTTTACTTGGCAAATGATGACAAAAGTCATAATTTTACTCAAAAAATGTCACTATTTTACAAGAATAACCAAAAAATTGGCAATATTGTGGTAAATGTCAGAATTTTATATGATAAATGTCACCATTTTTCATTAAAAAGTAATAATTTTACATAAAAAAGTAATAATTTTACGTGAAAATATTGCAATATTACAGAAGCAGAAATAATATGAGAAATTGTTCCCAACTTTATAAGAAAAAAATCGACACATTGTGAGAAAAATAATGATTTTAGTTAATTGTATTTATTTATTTTTTTGTAATTGGTTTTTAATTTTCATTAATTACTTCATGTTATTACAGTATATCTGTATATACATATTTATTTTTTGAATACATTTTGGCCAAAGGGGGTGCATTTCAATTTCTTACACACACTCGTTGTTACATATGTTGGCCAGAGGGGGAGCACTTCAAATTTTTACACACACTAGTTACTTCATATGGTGACCAGAGGGGGAGCACTTTTAAAAACGACACACAGTCAATTTAAAAAATCCCTCCTTTTTGGGACTACCCTAATTTTGATAGATTTCACCACCAGGGGTGCAAATGAGACATTCTCGATTAGATGCAATGGTTTTCCGTATTGGGACCATGATTTCGGTCCTAACTTGTTCTCCGGTTCTCATATGGAAGGTACTTTTCCTTGTTGATGTCTCAAGAAGGGTAGAAATACAAGAACACACACACACACACACATGCAGGCAAGGCTTGTCTTTGCAGCTGTGCTCACTGGACTTCCCATGAACTCTGTGTAGCCTACAGGTTTTTTTTAAGCTGATTGACTTCAATATTGTGGTTACAAAAGTAGCTGTAAAACTACATTTGATAAAAACGAGATCGACTGTTTTTATTGAGTACGGCTAACAAAATAAGCTACTTTGGGGCCAAAGAAAGTTGGGAGTTCCGGTAATTGGATAAAGAAGGCTAGAAACTCAAGAAAAACTGAAAGGGTTAATTCGTAGCAATGTACTGTACTGTGCAATCTACTAATAAAAGTTTCAATCGATCAAAAATGTTATTTTATAACCACAAGCAGTTGCCAGAGGCCCTAAAATGCCAAATACAAATTATAAATAAAGTGCTCTTCTATTGTAATAATCATTTATTAAAACATATTTAAATACTTACTGTCATGATCCGTTGCCCGGATCATGTTTTGTTCTGTTAGTTTGACTGCCTCACTTCTGTTTTCAGCACCCCTGGGTTTGTGTGTTGGTTTCCATGTGTGCTGATTAGTTTCACCTGCCTCTGATTAGTGTCCGGGACGCTCACCTGCTGCCGGGCACTAATCAGAGAGCTACTTATTCTCGTTTCTCGCCACAATCAGTCTGGCTTCCTTATTTGCAATATGCAACAGCTACGTTGGATGATTTCTGGTTTTCTATGCTTTGATTCCTGTGCTAACTCTCGTCTTAGTTTCCTGTGTGTTCGGCACTTGTGTCATTTGTTTGTTTCCTGTAGTTTTGTAGTTTTACCATGAATTGATTAACGTGGACCCCAACTTAAACAAGTTGAAAAACTTATTCGGGTGTTACCATTTAGTGGTCAATTGTACGGAATATGTACTGTACTGTGCAATCTACTAATAAAAGTTTCAATCAATCAAAAATTTTATTTTGTATGATTTATGAGGATTAAATCATATCCTACCTGCACGCTTCGTCCGGAGTTTTCCGTCTGCATCCTAGGAGAACGACCCCCGCAGTAAGATGCGACCCAATCGTGACAATTACTGTATTTTCCGGACTATGGAGCTCACCGTATAAGCTGCACTCACTATATTTGCAAAGAGAAAAACATAATTTGCCATATATTAGTCGCACCGGACTACAAGTCGCTGATAAGTTGGTTAAATGTGTTATTTACACAGAAATAGTATGTAAATGTTTATTTACATACCTTAATTGTTTCCAAACGGTGCCTACAACATGGCAGTAAAACAGCTGATTAAACAAAACAGACGTCGTCATCATGGAGACACCAGCTGCGGAAAGCTAGCTGTCCGTTCAGCTAGACCAGGGGTCGGCAACCCAAAACGTTGAAAGAGCCATTTGCACCAGAAATGAAAATAAAAAAATCTGTCTGGAGCCGCAAAAAACGAAAAGCCTTCTATAAGTAATATAGTGAATGCAACACATGACGTAAGTCTATATTAGCTATATTAGCCTACTATCAAAATGACTATGTCGCAGACTGACGCAAGTCTTCATTGACAGAAATGTTGTATTTTTATATTTATTCTACACATTTGTACAACATTGGAAAACATTAGTGAAACAGAGGTTTCTCAGAGGGTGAGATAACTCCTGGATATTACTGTCTTAGAATGACCAAAGGTATAGATGCGCGTGTCCAAGTTAAAGAAAATGGTGGGCTGTCTTCTTTAATTGGATTTATTACAATCTATGTAAGCTTGGTAATGTTTGCTGTGGTCTGGAACAACATGCCACACAAACAACTACCAGAAATGCAGGCAGTATTACATACAGATAATATGTCATGAGAAATGCAGATATAAATTAAATACACAGAGGACATAGGAAATTAAATTAGCTCAAATAAACCTAGTGAAGCATAATGATGCAATAGGTACATAAAACTAGCCTAAATAGCATGTTAGCATCCATTAGCTTGCAGTCATGTACTGACCAAATATGCTGGATAAGCACTCTACACAAGTCAATAACATCAACAAAGATCACCTTTGTGCATTCACACACAGGATAAAAAGTTTGGTGGACAAAATAAGACAAAAGAGGAGTTGCATAATACATATCTTTCGCTGGCATCGTTGGAGAAAGTTGTACATGTAAACAAACTCCGGTGAGTTCAAGGACTGCCAAAATTAGTAGGACAAAACGGCACTCGCCAAATACTCTCTATCAGAAAAGCATGTTTACTATAAATAGTGGATAAATAAAGGATATATAGTAGGATTTCTAACAATTAGGGAGATTTGTGTCATGTTTGTCCTCCTACAGAAACCCTATTAAAACAAAAATATATCTTATGTATACATCTTTTTCTATTTTCATACATTTTTGAAAAGCTCCAGGGAGCCACGAGGGCGGCACTAAAGAGCCGCGAGCGGCTCTAGAGCCGCAGGTTGCAGACCCCCAAGCTAGACAGACTCAATAACTCCACAGTGACGTTTTGAGGAATTTAATGAGAAATTTGTGAAACGGAAACAGTACAAAATGAATTCCATTGTAAGTTAATAATACGAACTAATACTAGCACAGACACTTGTAAACGTGTCAACAACAATAAGCCGCCCCACATGGCTTCTCCTTTAATAAAAGTAAAAGTGATATTAAATTCTCATTTGTTCGTTTTGTGTTCGTCACATTGTTTTGTTTTCGCATTTGGGAACTATAATAATTCTCAGGAAAATGTGTTTTGTGCTCATGTTTTTGGGTGTATGGAATGGTTTATTTGGATTTACATAATTTCTTATGGGTATACAATGGTTCAGTTTTCGCACAGTTGGATTTGGTCGTTTCTTTTGTAACAGATTAGTAATGAAAACCGAGCTAGTGTAAAAAAAAAAAAAAAAAGTTTTGACCTAGGTAGTGGTTCATAGCTACATGGAGGAAGGACGTCATCGTCGCTCATTCTCGCCAACCTGTCACCCTTCATCATGTCTCCCAATATGCAAGGCAGACTAATACTCTAATTAATGCAAGACACTCGACCACTGCAAACATCATCAATGATAAAGCTCGTAACCCTTAACATTAGAAAAAATCTGCTCTTATGAAATCACGTATGATAAATTACCTCTTGATTTGATAAAGTAGTATTTAATCTGTTCAGAACTGTCTTTTATATAATATTGCCTATGTGCAGTGTGAGTGTAGGTGTTCATTCAGGTTTATAAATTAACTAAAAATCAGCCTACCGTACAAAGTGTTGTAGGAACGGGCTTGTTCGTAAACAGAGGACATCCTGCATCACTTTTTATCAGGAAATGATAATGTTATGTTCTGGTGTATGTTTGGAACACGGAATGCATGGACAGCAGGCAAGTGCAGAAAATAATCCCTTTTTATTAGAGATGTCCGATAATATCGGCCTGACGATATTATCGGACGATAAATGCGTTAAAATGTAATATCGGAAATTATCGGCATCGTTTTTTTAAATTATCGGTATCGTTTTTTTTTTTTTTTTTTTTTTTTTTTTAATTAAATCAACATAAAAAACACAAGATACACTTACAATTAGTACACCAACCCAAAAAATCTCCCTCCCCCATTTACACTCATTCACACTCATTCACACAAAAGGGTTGTTTCTTTCTGTTATTAATATTCTGGTTCCTACATTAAATATCAATATATATCAATACAGTCAAGGGATACAGTCCGTAAGCACACATGATTGTGCGTGCTGCTGGTCCACTAATAGTACTAATCTTTAACAGTTAATTTTACTCATTTTCATTAATTACTAGTTTCTATGTAACTGTTTTATATTGTTTTACTTTCTTTTTTATTCAAGAAAATGTTTTTAATTTATTTATCTTATTTTATTTTATTAATTTTTTTTAAAAGTACCTTATCTTCACCATACCTGGTTGTCCAAATTAGGCATAATAATGTGTTAATTCCACGACTGTATATATCGGTTGATATCGGTATCGGTTGATATCGGTATCGGTAATTGAAGAGTTGGACAATATCGGATTATCGGATATCGGCAAAAAGCCTTATCGGACATCCTTATTTTTTATTACGGAAAATGAAGTTAACACAAAAAACAAAGATGTGCAGCTGTGAAGCGTACAGTGAGTCAACACGTGTGAGGTGCAAAAGAAAGAGAAGGATGCCTAGTGATTAATTACAAACTGGGGGGGAAGAAAAAGTGAGCGGAAAACAAAGACAGACAGGAAGTACAACAAAAAATAAAAGCATTTTTCGGAAAATACAAAATAGAGGAAACTAATAATAATGTCCCAACTGCCACGTGGGATCATGACAGAGAAGCTGATGATGTTTCCGGTAAATCTAGGTAATATATCAGAAACAACTTAATTCATTTAAATGTAAGGAACTTCATACTTACATACATAATGACTTCATTGTCATACATGCTGTCACAATCCCGCACTTTTTACTACAACAAGCAAGCGGGGCTGCGAGTACCTTTGAGCTATAAGAGTTCACACAAGATACACTTACAATTAGTGCACCAACCCAAAAAACCTTCCTCCCCCATTTACACTCATTCACACTCATTCACACAAAAGGGTTGTTTCTTTCTGTTATTAATATTCTGGTTCCTACATTATACATCAATATATATCAATACAGTCTGCAAGGGATACTTTTCATAAGCACACATGATTGTACGTGCTGCTGGTCCACAAATAGTACTAACTTTTAACAGTTAATTTTACTAATTTTCATTAATTACTAGTTTCTATGTAACTGTTTTTATATTGTTTTACTTTTTTTTTTATTCAAGAAAATGTTTTTAATTTATTTATCTTATTTTATTTTATTAATTTTTTTTAAAAGTACCTTATCTTCACCATACCTGGTTGTCCAAATTAGGCATAATAATGTGTTAATTCCACGACTGTATATATCGGTTGATATCGGTTGATATCGGTATCGGTAATTAAAGAGTTGGACAATATCGGAATATCGGATATCGGCAAAAATCCATTATCGGACATCCCATATATATATATATATATATATATATATGTATATATATATATATATATATATATATATATATATATATATATATATATATGTATATATATATATATATATATATATATATATATATATATATATATATATATATATATACATATATATATATATATATATATATCCATCCATCCATCTTCTATATGTATATATATATTTATGTACAAGTCAATTTACTGTAACTAAAGGTAGGGCTATATATACAGTATATATATATATATATATATATATATATATATATATATATATATATATATATATATATATATATATATATATATATATATATATATATACAAGTCAATTTACTGTAAATAAATGTAGTGATTAGAATAAAAACGTAATGTTTCAAAGTAAAAGAAGCGATTCTTACTCAAAAAAACTTGAGTAAAAGTAAAAAGTATGTTGCATTAGACATTGTTTTCCAAAAAGTTACTTAAAGTAAATGTAACAAAGAAATTGTAACGTGTTACTACCCACCTTTGCATAATAGAAACAAATAGGAAGCCTCAAAATAATAATACCAACCCATGACACACTTGCTACTATATTTACAAACACTATAAAGACGTATCATTTCATGCCTCTCGCAAATTATGAGTGACAGTATGGCTACACTAGAGAGATAAACAAAATGACTTGAAATAAGTCTCAAAATAATCCATGCAAATGTACAAATAATGGAACCATGTGAACGCAGGCCATCAGAGGCCAGAAGAGGGAGGGGGAATTGCGCCCAAATTTGGTCTTGTGTGAGTACAACATAAGTGTGTCTAAATCTCCACAGGTTTGTATAATTGAAACCAGTTTGTGGCGAGAGCTGGAGGTATTTAAACTAAACACGACTGACCTGCATGGCTCTGTGTGATGGAGCCCATCTGGAAAGGAACATAAACTGCTTCACAGCCTTGACAGAGGTGTAAAAAGCAATCCAGTCACCTTTGAATCTGAGATAAAAACCCGCCAGTGAAAATACACTTCAAAAGTCTTACTAAACCTTGGAGGTTAACCTGCCATTTTGCGTGACAAACAAGACGTTGGTATATCTCACCACACTTCAGTATAGTCTCCTGAGAACCAACGTCCTCGGCAGTGGACATTTATTTTGTCAGTTACTCATGTCTGTCAGAAAAATTAACCCTCCAAAACACAAATGTCCACTGCAGAGGATGCTGGATGTCAGGAGTTTATATAGAATACTGAACAGATGTTTACCTTATCCCAATAAACATCTGTTCATCTGTTCTGTTCAATACTGAACAGATGTTTACCTTATCCCAATAAACATCTGTTCAGTATTTTAACATAAAAGTGTTTGATTGTGAGGCATTAAAAGCCACAAAATGCAACGGGTTCATCAGACCCACAAACACTGGCTGAGTAACAACAATATGAAAGTTGCACGGAAAATTTCTCTGCCAGTTTCTGCATCCCACAGGGATTCTTCTTTTGCGTTTCTGCACCTGCGGTTCCCACACAAGGTTGCAACATTGTTTGTCAACACTGTCTGCTCTCATTTTCTCACACATTGGACCCTCTGATGTTCAGTGTACCTACACTCTGTCCTCCTCCTGTCTAGGCCTGCTGTGTGTGTGTGTGTGTGTGTGTGTGTGTGTGTGTGTGTGTGTGTGTGTGTGAGATACACAGAACATAAATTTTCACACTTCTATTAGCCCCGGGTCCAGTGGACCCGGACATCTTATATGTAATAGAAATGTGTAGGGGGGGTGTATGGTGTGTGGTCATTAAATATGTATTCTGATATATGTTCTTCACAGAAAATGAGCCAAAGTCAGTGAGTCTCAGTTTGAAAAATTAATTAATTGTATAATTTTTCTTTGAATAAAAAATTAAAACGGGTCCCACAGACCCGAACACCACACAAGGGTTAAAGAAGACCACTTACTGTATATGATGACAACAATGCGAGGGTGGAGGTTGTTTTTTTGATTGCCATTAAATACACAATAAATACTTTAATCATGTATCATCAAGTGCATATTATTGTATTTTCTTATTTTTTGGACCTGTTGTACTACAAAATGTTTTCAGTATAGTACGACTCACGACTCAATGCAGAATCAGTGAGCACCCTGATCTTATTTCACTGTATCACGGCACCATCTGGGGGTGATGGGAGACACCTGAAACCAGTCGTCAGATGTTGATATAGCAGACCCGTGACCATGTGAAACAGCTGTTGCGATTAAGACTCTTTGTATTGGACGGATTTCATTTTGTTTAAAAGGTACGTACGGGTCATACACTCTCCCTTTTTGATTTGTGGTTTTTTTAAACGGAAACTGCACTTTTTTCTTGGAATTTTGCCCATCGTTCACAATCATCATGAAAGTCAAGAAGACAGGTATTTTTTTTAATGCATTCTAACTCATAAATTGGCCTTAGTGTGTGAATGTTGTCTGTCTATCTGTGTTGGCCCTGCGATGAGGTGGCGACTTGTCCAGGGTGTACCCCGCCTTCCGCCCGATTGTAGCTGAGATAGGCTCCAGTGCCCCCCGCGACCCCGAAGGAAATAAGCGGTAGAAAATGGATGGGTGGCATTCTAACTCATAAATAAATGTAAATAAAAGTCAGCTTACAATGCAGGCCTGGGCAATTATTTTGAGTCGGGGGCCAAATTTAGAGAAAAAAATGTGTCTGGGGGCCGGTACATCTATTTTTAGGAAAATTAATACAAAACCTCACAATAATGTCTGATTGAATGCTAAAAACGTTATGACAGACTGCCTTAAAAAACGTAATGGAATTTAAAAATGTTCTATGAACGATAAAACACTGAATATTGACAACATTGTCACACCCCCTTACCGATCGACATATTTTACAATCAAGTGAAAGGCAACAAAAATGCAACATACAGTGAAATATGAACGTGAAGGGTACAAAATAAACCCACCTAAAATCTGATATCTGCTGAATTTCCCCCAGGGATCAATAAAGTGCTTTCTATTCTATTATATTATATTCTATATATCAAAAAGCTTTAGAACTTTGTTGTGAAAATCTCCTTCCGCGTCTGTGGAAACGCTTCCCGCCCACACTGCTTGGTGCCTCGTCTGAGCTGCTGTGACGTAGATTACCATAGTAACTAATTAGATTAGCGTAGTAACTAATTCGATTACCATAGTAACTAGTATATCATCCATAAGCGCAGATTCAAAGCATAGAAATACTTTGTATAGTTCAAGACTTACGGTCATTAGAAAACATCACTGCACATCATAATGGCAGCTACACTTTCCATCTCAAAGATCTAAAAAAATTTTTTGGGAATGTCCGGCGGGCCAGATTGAAAAGCTTAACAGGCCGCATGTGGCCCCCAAGCCTTAATTTACCCAGGGCTGCTACAATGGAATGAATGGGAGGTCCTCTATTCCTCTCATAAAGCCCTCTAAATCAGTGGTCCACAACCTTTTTGTAACTGCGGACCGGTCAACGCTTGGAAATTTGTCCCACGGACCGGGGGCGCGGGGGTGGGGGTGGGGGTTTGGGGATATGGTATTTTTTTTAATTTTTTTATTTTATTTACATTGAGAGAACGTGGACGATAGTTGAGACAAAAATATAATCTTGTGAGATTTATATTTACATGCGTGCTTACGGACTGTATCCCTGCAGACTGTATTGATATATATTGATATATAATGTAGGAGCCAGAATATTAATAACAGAAAGAAACAACCCTTGTGAGTGAATGAGTGTAAATGGGGGAGGGAGTTTTTTTTGGGTTGGTGCACTAATTTTAAGTGTATCTTGTGTTTTTTATGTTGATTTAAAAAAAAAAAAATATATATATATATTTATTTTAATTTCTTGTGCGGCCCGGTACCAATCGATCCACGGACCGGTACCGGGCCGCGGCCCGGTGGTTGGGGAACACTGCTCTAAATAACCATCCAAAAAACGCCAACAATACTCCATTTACATTTTGTGACTTGAACATTAACCAAGTATTAGTGATATTGTTATTATAAGCGCTAACGCAGACAAACATTTTATAGCGGCGCCATGATCACAGAGAGCTAACGAGCTTGTGCTGCTATGTTGACTTTCACCCCGGTGCTCCGTCCATCCATCAATTTCCTACCGCTTGTCCCTTTCGCCTTATGCTCCCCATGCGATCGGCACACTTCTCTTTTGTTTATTTCCTGCCTGATTTATGAGAATAAATTGTCTTACCTGCACTTTGCCTCTGGAGTCTCCGTCTGCATCTATTCTATAGTTACATTCCTAAAAATAACACTTGGTCATCACTCCAGCAGCACTGAGAGCGGACCCAGCTAAATTGCCTCTAGGTAATGCTGCAATGTTCAATGCCAACAAAGAAATTGAGCCAGAAATGTAATGATAAAACAAGATATAATATAATATTTAGGGATGTCCGATAATGGCTTTTTGCCGATATCCGATATTCCGATATTGTCCAACTCTTTAATTACTGATACCGATATCAACCGATATATACAGTCGTGGAATTAACACATTATTATGCCTAATTTGGACAACCAGGTATGGTGAAGATAAGGTACTTTTCAAAAAAATTAATAAAATAAGATAAATAAATTAAAAACACTTTCTTGAATAAAAAAGAAAGTAAAACAATATAAAAACAGTTACCGTATTTTTAAGTCGCAGTTTTTTTCATAGTTTGGCCGGAGGTGCGACTTATACTCAGGAGCGACTTATGTGTGAAATTATTAACACATTACCGTAACATGTCAAATAATATTATTTAGCTCATTCACGTAAGAGACTAGACGTATAAGATTTCTTGGGATTTAGCAATTAGGAGTGACAGATTGTTTGGCAACGTATAGCATGTTCTATATGTTATAGTTATTTGAATGACTCTTACCATAATATGTTACGTTAACATACCAGGCACGTTCTCAGTTGGTTATTTATGCCTCATATAACATACACTTATTCAGCCTGTTGTTCACTATTCTTTATTTATTTTAAATTGCTTTTCAAATGTCTATTCTTGGTGTTGGGTTTTATCAAATACATTTCCCCCAAAAATGCGACTTATATATGGTTTTTTCCTTCTTTATTATGCCTTTTCGGCACGTGCGACTTATACTCCGGTGCGACTTATACTCCGAAAAATACGGTATATAGAAACTAGTAATTAATGAAAATTAGTAAAATTAACTGTTAAAGGTTAGTACAATCATGTGTGCTTAAGGACTGTATGCCTTGCAGACTGTATTGATGTATATTGATATATAATGTAGGAACCAGAATATTAATAACAGAAAGAAACAACCCTTTTGTGTGAATGAGTGTAAATGGGGGAGAGAGGTTGTTTGGGTTAGTGCACTAATTGTAAGTGTATCTTGTGTTTTTCATGTTGATTTAATAAAAAAACAAAACAAAAAAAACCCAAAAAAAAACCCGATACCAATAATAAAAAAAAACGATACTGATAATTTCCGATATTACATTTGAGCGCATTTATCGGCCGGAAATTTCGGCAGGCCGATATTATCGGACATCTCTAATAATATTTTTAAATATTCCAATAAAAATATATATTTTATTATTAAAAACAATAAATATCCATCAACACACACACAAAAGTACCAAAAATTGGTACCGCTGAGTACTTGTATAATTTCCCAGGTATGAGGACATGGTACCGTATCGGTTCAAATGTAAAAAGTACCCAACCCTATGTGTGTGCGCTATCAAGTTAGTGCAAGACAGACCATTTTTCTTCAGACACTACAACAGCTGTGATGAATGAAGCCGGTGATGTTTCAGGTTTGTATTTGAGAGAGGATTGACGTTACACATGAAAATGAACGACGGCAAGGTGTGCTTACCTGGCAAAAATCTTTACGAAATAAAATGTATATATCTTTTGGGCATCTTCTTTTAGCCTGACTTAAAAAAATCTTAGTTTTTGATTAAAATGAAAAAGAGTCCAAACTGCAGCGATGAAAACATCTCAGAAAGTGATCATGAGAGCTTCTGAGTGGAGAAACTGGAACTGGGTGGCGGCTGTATAAGTTCTTTTGAACGTCTCTTTCGGGTGAATGATGACAACCGTGTCGCAATTGAAAGCTGTTCTTTGAGAACCATTCATATATACATTGCTTCTATGTTAGCTACCTCTCTTTGTTTATGATGTATATTTTCTGCTGGCCCTGTGATGAGGTGGCGATGAGCTGGCGACTTGTCCAGGGTGTACCCCGCCTTCCGCCCGATTGTAGCTGAGATAGGCTCCAGCGCCCCCCGCGACCCCGAAGGGAATAAGCGGTAGAAAATGGATGGATGGCTGGCTGGATTTTCTGCTGGATCTACTATCTATTTTATGCTGTTACATATACTGTAATATTGTACATGGTAATTGGGATTTGTTATACATTGTATATATTATATACAAATATAATATAATATATCAGTATATATTGTATACTGTATATATAATATGTAAATATTACATATATTATATTGCTACTATGGTACATTTTTAGTCCACTTTATACCTGCATTATAGGGTTGGAATTGGGGGTTAAATCACCAAAAATGATTCCCGGGCGTGGCACTGCTGCTGCCCACTGCTCCCCTCACCTCCCAGGGGGTAAACAAGGGGATGGGTCAAATGCAGAGGACACATTTCACCACACCTCGTGTGTGTGTGACAATCATTGGTACTTTAACTTTAACTTAATTATCCTTTCCATCCTTCCAATCAACAATGTCCCCACAAAGAAGGATAGCAACAACTTAAATGTTCTTGATTGCTAAAACAAAGCAGGTGTGGGGAATAGCGCTAAGGGAAGAAAACAAAACAGGAAAAACCACTAAAAGACAAGAACTAAAACACTACACACAGGAAAACACAAAAAAAACCTCCAAATAAGTCACGGCGTGATGTGACAAGTCATGACAGTACCTTGAGACAAGAGCTATAGTGATGCATGCTTGGTTATGGTTTGAATTTATATCTAACACTTGCGAGAACAACTTTTTACTGTCAATATCGGCTGCTGAGTTTCATTTTTTAATGTTTTCTGCTGGTGGTGTGCCTCCGCATTTTTTCAATGAAAAAAATGTGCTTTGGCTCAAAAAAGGTTGAAAAACACTGCCTTATAGAACGTATGCATTAAAAACACAAGCTGAATGAAATGATAATCGTATTTCAAAATCATTTTCACCAATACAGTATACATTGGTGATATGAGTAGGTTTTATTATTCTGAACAAATCTTAGTTTAGAACGCCTACAACAGTGATTGTTTCCTTGATTTTAGAGTTACTTAAATGACAACGAGTCAGTCTAGAAAGGGCCATTAATCTAATATTTTTAGTCAGGCATTTGCGTACATAAAATAAAGTAGGAAAACAATTTGCTGATTTAATGTTCCAAAAAAGTATGATTATGACACAAAGCATGCAAAGAAATCGAACCACAAAATATAAACAGAACTGCTGAAAAAAGCTGTCGTTCTCATGTCACCACCTTGTTTCCAGCTGTAACGATTCATCAGTTATTCGATTCGATTTGTATTGAGTTGCTTTAGTGATTTCCATCCATCCATCCATCTTCTTCCGCTTATCCGAGGTCGGGTCGCGGGGGCAGCAGCCTAAGCAGGAAAGCCCAGACTTTCCTCTCCCCAGCCACTTCGTCCAGCTCCTCCCGGGGGATCCCGAGGCGTTCCCAGGCCAGCCGGGAGACATAGTCTTCCCAACGTGTCCTGGGTCTTCCCCGTGGCCTCCTACCGGTTGGACGTGCCCTAAACACCTCCCGAGGGAGGCGTTCGGGTGGCATCCTGACCAGATGCCCGAACCACCTCATCTGGGTCCTCTCGATGTGGAGGAGCAGTGGTTTTACTTTGAGCTCCCCCCGGATGGCAGAGCTTCTCACCCTATCTCTAAGGGAGATTCCCGCCACCCGGCGTAGGAAACTTATTTCGGCCGCCTGTACCCGTTATCTTGTCCTTTCGGTCATAACCCAAAGCTCATGACCATAGGTGAGGATGGGAACGCAGATCGACCGGTAAATTGAGAGCTTTGCCTTCCGGCTCAGCTCCTTCTTCACCACAACGGATCGACACAGCGTCCGCATTACTGAAGATGCCGCACCGATCCGCCTGTCGATCTCACGATCCACTTTCCCCTCACTCGTGAACAAGACTCCTAGGTACATGAACTCCTCCACTTGGGGCAGGTTCTCCTCCCCAACCCGGAGATGGCACTCCACCCTTTTCCGGGCGAGAACCATGGACTCGGACTTGGAGGTGCTGATTCTCATCCCAGTCGCTTCACACTCGGCTGCGAACCGATCCAGTGAGAGCTGGAGATCCTGGCCAGATGAAGCCATCAGGACCACATCATCTGCAAAAAGCAGAGACTCAATCCTGCAGCCACCAAACTGGATCCCCTCAACGCCTTGACTGCGCCTAGAAATTCTGTCCATGAAAGTTATGAACAGAATCGATGACAAAGGGCAGCCTTGGCGGAGTCCAACCCTCACTGGAAACGTGTCCGACTTACTGCCGGCAATGCAGACCAAGCTCTGACACTGATCGTACAGGTAGCGGACAGCCATAATCAGACAGTCCGATACCCCATACTCTCTGAGCACTCCCCACAGGACCTCCCGAGGGACACGGTCAAATGCCTTCTCCAAGTCCACAAAGCACATGTAGACTGGTTGGGCAAACTCCCGTGCTTCAGTGATTTGTTTAATAAATAAAAAATATGTCGACATTGCTTCCACAAGACTGCTCTAATGAAGCGCATATGAGAGCTGAGCACTTGTTGGAGACACAGGTTACTGCACCTGTGTCTCCGGGTGATGTGGCCTGTTTGTGTGTGGCGAAAAACAAAGGAGTGCAGGGAGATATCTGCCAAAGAAAAACAACAACAAAGTGGAAAGAGAGCATGGGGCCCAAAGAAGACGAGAGAGAGGTTTTGCGATCATTTAAAATTGAAAAATACACGCATCGAAGTGAAATGTTAGCAGTGTCAAAGGAAGCTGGCATCGGTGGTAAAGCATATTACGATGAAGCATCTTTCCTATTTAAGAGCAGCAAAACAACAGAAACAAGATAAAGTTTATTTTAGTTGCTAACTTCATCTTATTGATTGATTGATTGAAACTTTTATTAGTAGATTGCACAGTACAGTACATATTCCGTACAATTGACCACTAAATGGTAACACCCGAATACGTTTTTCAACTTGTTTAAGTCGGGGTCCACGTTAATCAATTCATGGTACAAATATATACTATCAGCATAATACAGTCATCATACAGGTTAATCATCAGAGTATATACATTGAATTATCCGGGGGGTGGGATGTGGCGGGTGTTGGGAGGGTTAGGTTAGGTTGTTATCAGCATACTTCAGTCATCATACAAGTTTATCATCAGAGAAATGGACATTGTAACAGTGTAAGTCCCACTTGGTAGGATATGTACAGCGAGCAGTGAACATAGTGAGCTCAGAAAGCATAAGAACAAGTATATATATTTGATTATTTACAATCTGGGGAGGTGGGATGTGGTGGGGGGAGGGGGTTAGTCTAGGGTTGTAGTTGCCTGGTGTTCTTTTAGTGCGGTTTTAAAGGAGGATAGAGATGCACTTTCTTTTACACCTGTTGGGAGTGCATTCCATATTGGTGTGGCATAGAAGGAGAATGAGTTAAGATCTTTGTTGAGTTGGATTGGAATCTGGGTTTGAAGTCTGACTAGCTTGTTCTGGGATGTTTGGAGTCTTGATTTGAGACATTTATACATTTGTCTTGCAAAACAAATGTTTTATCCGATCCCATGTCTGCATCTACAGTTTGTATGTCAATACTAACGAGTTGTTTGTCCAAAAATCAAACACCAGTGTTTGTGTTTAGTTTGGTTCTTTATTTATTTTTTATTGTGTGGTTTTAGGCTACACAGTTATTATCTTAAAACCCTGGTAAATGTACGTGACTTTTACAATAAAACAAATGTGTGTTGTGTAAACTGTCTACTGAAATTTTATCTTGGTTTACAATTGAAAAGTCCACATTCAACATTTCCAATCGCATAAAAGACAAACACATTTTTCCGTGTTGTCCTCACCAGTTTCATGTCCTATATGGTGGTCAAAGTTTATGATCTACAATAAACTTACAGGGAGCAAGGAAGCAAGGAAACAGCAGACCACTTGATGATGTAAACAAAGGGAAATACGGAAATGATCACGGCAAACGAGGCGAATCACGGCGCTGCTATAAATAGTTTGTCTGCGTTAACGCTTATGACAACAATATCACTAATACTAGGTTAATATTCACGTCACAAAATGTAAATTGAGTATTGTTTGCACTATTTGAATGGTTATTTATTGGATTTTATGGAGCTCCCATTGGCTCTGCTGAGAGTACCCCGCCTTCCGCCCGATTGTAGCTGAGATAGGCTCCAGCGCCCCCCGCGACCCCGAAGGGATTAAGCGGTAGAAAATGGATGGATGGATGGGTGAGTGGACTTGTATTTACATTTATTTAATATTCAGAATGCATTAAAAAAATCCATCCATTGTTATGTCTTTCATAATGATTGTAAAATTAAAAAAAAAGTGCAGTTTCTCTTTAATATTTAAGTAATGCAATACAATTAAATAAGCTGTTAGACCAGGGGTCACCAACGCGGTGCCCGCGGGCACCAGGTAGCCCGTAAGGACCAGAGGAGTAGCCCGCTGGCCTGTTCTAAAAATAGCTCAAATATTAGCACTTACCAGTTCGCTACCTCTATTTTTCAAATTGTTTTTATTTACTAGCAAGCTGGTTTCGCTTTGCTCGACATTTTTAATTCTAAGAGAGACAAAACTCAAATAGAATTTGAAAATCCAAGAAAATATTTTAAAGACTTGGTGTTCACTTGTTTAAATAATTCATAATTTTTTTTTTTACTTTGCTTCTTATAACTTTCAGAAAGACAATTTTAGAGAAAAAATACAACCTTAAAAATGATTTTAGGATTTTTAAACACACATACCTTTTTGCCTTTTAAATTCCTTCCTCTTCTTTCCTGACAATTTAAATCAATGTTCAAGTAAATGTATTTATTTTTTTGCAAAGAATAATAAATACATTTGAATTTAATTCTTCATTTTAGCTTCTGTTTTTTCGACGAAGAATATTTGTGAAATATTTCTTCAAACTTATTATGATTAAAATTCAAAAAAATTATTCTGGCAAATCTAGTAAATCTGTAAAATCTGAGGCTTTTGACAAAGTTGCAGAAAAGTACTCTCAAGTCATAAACAGAGTTGGGCAAGAGTTTGAGAACAGGTTTTGTGACCTGGATCAGCTTGACCCATGTGTGTTGTTCATTTCTAATCCTTTCATGAACGTGGACATATCATGCATTGCTGAGCAGTTAAGTGCAACATTCAGCCTGGATGCTGAACAGGTGGAGATTGAAATTGTAACACTGCAAAATGACCTCCACCTCAAAGCCCACAAGGCTGCACCAAACTTTTGGTGCCTTGTTGACACAGAAAAGTAGAGTGGTGTATGCGCAGCAGCTATGAAGGTTGCAAGCCTGTTTGGTTCACCTTATCTTTGTGAATGAGCCTTTTCTGACATGAACTTCATCAAGAACAAACACAGAACACGCCTCACTGATGCACATCTGCAATACTCACTCAGAGTTGCAGTGTCAAGTTACACACCAGAGTACAACACACTAGTTAACAGCATGCAATGCCAGGCTTCCCACTAACTGACAAAGAAACAGATAACAGATTTGGTGTCCAGTTCAAAGTGTGACATGATTTATTTAAAAATTTGAGAGTTGACGTTTGTATTTTACATGAGTTATTATTTGTACAAACATGGTGAAAAGTAATTCATGATTTGTTAAAAAATGTTAGTGGCTAGCTAGTTAAAATGGGATATTGTGATTGCACAAGACTGTCTTAGAAGTGATCATTTGAAAATGTTCAATTTGAAAAATGTGCACTTAGAGAAAATATAAAAATAAAGTGTTGCATATTGATATTTATCTGTTTCTATATATATTTATTGTGAGAAATCATTAAGATGATCAGTGTTTCCACAAAGATAAATATAATTAATTATTAATAATAACATAGAGTTAAAGGTAAATTGAGCAAATTGGCTATTTCTGGCAATTTATTTAAGTGTGTATCAAGCTGGTAGCCCTTTGCATTAATCAGTACCCAAGAAGTAGCTCTTGGTTTCAAAAAGGTTGGTCACCCCTGTGTTAGACAAACCACCACCCTAATGAGAAAAATATATGTGCTTTTCTGCTCCTCCTGCTCTAAAAAGGTATTATTAATAAACCACTACATGATGTCCTAATTGAGCTAACAATTACAGAAGCAACAGGAGAGCATAGCTGTACTCCTCTTCATGAACCCTCTTCACCCGACCTTGCGTTAGTTCCTGAGGAGTATCATAGAATGAGTGCAGTGCTTTGTAAGGATGGTGCCACAACACAGGCTTCCTCGTTACTTTATAATATTTCCCAATCCGAACAGAAAACTCTGGAAGAATACATCTCCTCCTCGATTGCCGCTGGCCATATTTGTTGGCGGCCGGATTTTTTTCATTAAGAAGAAGGACAGCTCTTTATGTCCATGTATTGATTTTTGCGCACTCAATAAGATCACGGTCAATTGGAGCAGGTACCCACTGCCCCTTCTGGAGTCCACATTTACATTGTTTCATGACGCTGCAGTGTTCACAAAGTTAGATATCATCTTGTTCACATGAGGAGGGGAGATGAATAGAAAACGGTGTTTAACACCCCATTAGGGCACTTTAAATATTTCGTTATATCGTTCGGGCTTATTAATGCGCCGGCTATGTTGTCCTCCAGTACATGGTAGGGTGATTTGCTATTCTGTATATTGATGATATTCAGATATTTTCTCCGTCCATCAAACAACATTGTCGACTCGTCCGTCAGGTTCGTCTGTTAGAGAATCGGTTGTACGTTAAGGCTCAAAGATGCACTTTTCACTCTTCGTCTGTGTCGTTGGTGGGGGGGGGGGGGTGGCGGGGGGCGTGGTTGGGGGCGTGGTTAAGAGGGGAGGAGTATATTTACAGCTAGAATTCACCAAGTCAAGTATTTCATATATATATAAGAAATACTTGACTTTCAGTGAATTCTAGCTATATATATATATATATATATATATATATATATATATATATATATATTTATTTTATTATATATATATACATAAGAGAAATACTTGAATTTCAGTGTTCATTTATTTACACATATACACACACATAACACTCATCTACTCATTGTTGAGTTAAGGGTTGAATTGTCCATCCTTGTTCTATTCTCTGTCACTAATGTTCTAACCATGCTGAACACCCTCTCTGATGATGAATTCTGCTTCGTCTCCTTGTTGTGTGCGCAGTTGTGCACTGCACTCTTTAAAAGCCGTAGATGTTATTGTCACATATGCATGTACAGTAGATGGCAGTATTGTGCTGTCACAACATTGCTGTTTACGGCAGACGAACTGCTTTACGGTAGACGAAAACGTGACTGCTGTTGTTGTGTGTTGTTGCCGCGCTGGGAGGACGTTAATGAAACTGCCTAACAATAAACCCACATAAGAAACCAAGAACTCGCCCTCGATCATTCTACAGTTATAACGTGATTGGGCAGGCACGCTGTTTATATTGTGGGAAAGCGGACGTGAAAACAGGCTGTCGACACGTCACTCAGGTCCGCCTGAATTTCGGGAGATTTTTGGGAGAAATTTGTCCTGGGAGGTTTTCGGGAGAGGCGCTGAATTTCGGGAGTCTCTCGGAAAATCCGGGAGGGTTGGCAAGTAAGGGATATGTTGTGGAGAGGGGGTAAATTAGACCCCATCTGGCCAAGATAAGAGCAGTGGCAAACCGGCCTACTCAGACGTCTAGGAAGCTTTTACAGAGGTTTCTGGGCTTCGCATATTTTTATCTGCGTTTTATCAGAGACTTTAACAAGGTTGCGGAACCCTTAAATAGACAAAATCCTGTCAAAATCCTGTTTCTATGGACACTTGGGGCCAATTTGACATTCCAGCGTCCAAAATCTTGTTTTACCACTGCTCCTGTGCTTGCTCACCCAGACTTATCTGTCCCTTTTTTTGTCGAGGTTGACACGTCCGACACTGGGGTCAGTCTGGGTCAGAAACTGCACCACTTTGCTTTTTTCTACAGGCGCCTCTCTCCGGCTGTGAGAAATTATGACATCGGTAACAGGGCATTTTGCCAGTGGTCTTGGCAATCCAAGAGTGGAGGCACAGGTTGTAGGGTACCTTCTGTCCTTTCGTCTTCTACACAAACCAGATGAACCTAGCCTACAACCGTTTTGCTCAACATCTCAATCCCGGCAAGCACCTTGGGCCCTCTTTCTCACAAGATTATATTTTTGTCTCAACTATCGTCCAGGTTCTCTCACCGGGAAGCCCGACGCGTTGTCAAAAATGTTTTCACCAGCGGCTAAAAATCGCCCTCTGGAGGCCATCCTTCCACATTTCCGGATTCTGGGGCCTAGTGGGAAGTGGAGCTGCACGTGGCGGACGCCATAAAGGACACTCCCTCTCCTGCGGGCTGTCCCTCAGGTCGTCTGTTTGTTCCTTCTTCACTTTGCTCGGAGGTCTTGATGTGAGCAGACGGCTCCAGGATTGCCTGCCACCCAGGCTCCAGACGGACTACATTCCTGCTGGCTCAACGCTTCTGGTGGCCATCTCTGCCGGCAGATACAAAATGGGCCGCCCCTCCTCGCAATCACAGACTGTGACAAATGCATGCGTCTTCCGGGTTAAGCCTTAAGTGATGGAAGCGATTAATCTTCATTCATATTTGATGACGCAATTATTTATTTTTATTAATCACTTGCATTAACGTGTTAATGTTGACACCCCTAATATATATATATATATATATACATATAAACATATAAACATAGAGCTTCATTAAAAAAATATTCTCCTAATATATTATTAGGTATATCAAGTATAATGAAACATTTTAAAACAGGTTACAGGTTACAAGAGAATCCTCTTGCTTGCTGACGTACCACTTACAGTATGGTCGGTGTTGGCCTAAAAAATTTGTATTAAAAAATAAAATCACAGAATGTTAATTAATCTATAAAAGAAAATAGAGCAACTCCAACTCCAACCCAATCCCAACTTTAAAAATATTAGGATAGAAATGTACAATGTAATTGAGAAAACATACTTACTAAATTACAATAGGAATACAAGGGAAAAAATAATAATAAAATCAACAGTATCAATAATAATAATAATAATGCTAGAAATAATAATTGTTTATTGTTTTTTCCCCCCAAAATTTTTTGTTTTTTTGTTTTTTTTTGAGGCACTACAGAGAGCCTACTGACCAACTACATCTCTGTTTGGACTGGAGCTTGCAGTGACTAGAAGTCTCTGCAGAGAGTGGTGAGGACGGAGGAAAAGATCATCAGGACTCCTCTTCCTCCTATCCGGGAAATTACAAAAAGCCGCTGCCTGACCAAGGCTCAGAAACACAGTAGAGACCCCTCCCACCCCCACTAAGGACTGTTTTCACTGTTGGACTCTAGAAAGAGGTTCCGCAACCTCCGTAGCAGAACCTCCAGATTCTGTAACAGCTTCTTCCCTCAGGCCATAAGACTCTTGAACGCATCATAATAATCCCCTCAATTCCACCCAAAAAACATATTAACTCGCTGGAATATAAAGACAATATAACATACATCCATAAACGTGGATGCATATGCAAAAGTGCAATATATTTATCTCAGTGACGTGCGGTGAACTATACACCAGGTGAGGCAAAGATATTTTTGGAGTTTTTTTTTCTTCTTTTTTTTTTACTTAAATTCATATGTGCAGCTCTAATCATTAGGTTGCACATTAGAATAACAAGAAAAATAAGGGATTTATTTGCCTTCATAAAAACATTATCATAATGATATTATGATATGATAAATGGGTCCAAAAAGTATTTGATAAAGTTGTTATTAAATACTTTTTGGTCCCATTTGGTTTTAACAAAATAAATCAAGTATTGTGAGTGTATCTTACCTTTCTGTATTTGTATCTGAAGCAGCAATAGCTATGAAAACCATGAAAACCTACTTTGTATGATCACACTAATTGTGCCTTAAAGTTCAGTTTAGAGAAGTATTTCATCTTGGATACAGTATATAATCCTCCATATTGGCAGACACATTCATTTGATTTAATGTTATTGCAAGCAATGAAACAATATTTTTGCATCTGACAAAACACACCCACAAATGCTGGTTTACTGTAATAAAAATGCCATGTTTGTTATAAATACAGTTTTGAAAAAAAGGGAAAAAAAGGCTGGCTTCCGCTGGAGAGACATGTGTCTGCTAGCACTTCTCCCAGTGTGGCGAGTCAGAGTACTGCCAGCTTGTTGTCACTTATTCTGCAGCCGAGTAGTCGCAAGAATGATCCCTGGGATCACTACCGCCCTCTATCACCATGAGGCGGGAGAACTGCGTGCCTCACCCAGTGCGTCTTCGCAGCCGTTTTATGATTGCTCAGCAGAAGAAATACGTTACACACATACAGTTGTTGACAAAATACACTGTACATTATATACCTCAGCTAACTAAACTATGGAAATGTATAATATAATTCATATAGCAATACAGTCTCACTGCACAGCAGGCCAGCAGTTAGCCCAGTCATTGCGCAATCCATGGTGAGGCTCAACTGGCTGCTGACTCACCGCAAGTCTCTTCTCAGTATTTGAACGGCAAATTTGAAAATTCAGCGATTTTGAATAAAAATAATCTAAAACTGGTGAAGTTAAATGGAAAATAAATTTATAGTATAATCATACTTGCCAACTCTCCCGGATTTTCCGGAAGACTCCCGAAATTCAGTGCCTCTCCCGAAAACCTCCTGGGACAAATTTTCTACTGAAAATCTCCCGAAATTCATGCAGACCTGAGTGACGTGTCGACATCCTGTTTTCACGTCCGCTTTCCCACAATATAAACAGCGTGGCTGCCCAATCACGTTATTACTGTAGAATGATCGAGGGCGAGTTCTTGGTTTCTTATGTGGGTTTATTATGTTAGGCAGTTTCATTAACGTCCTCCCAGCGCGGCAACAACACACAACAACAGCAGTCACGTTTCCGTCTACCGTAAAGCAGTTTGTCTGCCGTAAACAGCAATGTTGTGACACTCTTAAACAGGACAATACAATACAACACTGTACATGCATATGTGACAATAACATCTACGGCTTTTAGAGAGTGCAGTGCACAACTGCGCACACAACAAGGAGACGAAGCAGAATGCATCATCAGAGAGGGTGTTCTGCATGGTTAGAAAAATAGTGACAGAGAATAGAACAAGGATGGACAATTCAACCCTTAACTCAACAATGAGTATATGAGTGTTATGTGTGTGTATATGTGTAAATAAATGAACACTGAAATTTAATCAAGTATTTCTCTTATTTATATATATATATATATATATATATATATATATATATATATATATATATATATATATATATATATATATATATATATATATATATATATATATATATATATAATAAAATAGCTAGAATTCACTGAAAGTCAAGTACTTCTTATATATATATATATATATATATATATATATATATATATATATATATATATATATATATATATATATACGCCACCACGCCCCCACCACCCACCTCCCGAAATCGGAGGTCTCAAGGTTGGCAAGTATGAGTATAATCACTGGATACATATAACAATTAAAATTTTTTTTTTTCTTTTTACATTTCTTTCTTTCCATGATGGCACGTGAGGCCCCGCCTCACCTGCCTCCCCTGACTGCACGTCACTGATTATCTGTACAGTAATCTATTTATTTATATCTGCACCTTATTGCTCTTTTATCCTGCACTACAACGAGCTAATGCAACAAAATTCCATTCTTATCGGCACTGTAAAGTTTAAATTTGAATGACAATAAAAGGAAGCCTAAGTCTAAGTCTAATATAAAGATATATCAATTGATCCTCGAAAATTATGAATTGATTTAGATTTAAATAAATAAAAATTGCAATTTGGAAGTAATTTTTTTTTTTTGTGCACACCTAATGGTAACTTTGCGGTTTCCTTTTTAATTGTGGCCACTTATGTACAATAGTTATGCTGTCTAATCAGCTCTTTATATGGACTGTTTCCGACTGGCACAGATTTATCACAGAATGGTGGCAGGTAAGTCATTCACTTTTGTGAATTGTTTTGCCAAGACAAAACAAACTTAAATTAAAACTTGAGACTGGAAAAAAATATCAAAGGCAATTTGAAGACTTTTGTATATTTTGAGCATGGCTGACAAAGTACAAAAATAAGTCAACTTCAACATGTGTTGTTTGATTTTACCCAGACTGTTGTGCCTTCTTTTTCTTGTACTGCCATTCCTGTTGGTGTTGGTTTTTTTTAAATTAATTTAAGGGGAAGGTTGATGTGAGATTGTCAGGATGTTGTAGAACAGAGTATAGAACTGACAGGTCGGCTGTTGAAAAAGCAGCCTTAAGTGGTGCATCGAGACAAGATAGGAGTAAGCGTGCCAGGAATCCTGAGGAACAACTGGTTCAGAGGACACACGAGGGAACACGTTTGGCATGGACTATACAGGCTTGCCAAAGGAATATCTGCCACAACAGTTAGCTCAACAATGTGACAAAGGGTTGGTGAAGAGCCAGACGCCGTGAGCTTCTTTACTCATGCAGGTGAGATGAATCAGCAATGAGGAGAGGGAGACAATAGAGGT
The DNA here is from genome assembly GCF_033978685.3 of Nerophis lumbriciformis. Classification (NCBI taxonomy): domain Eukaryota; kingdom Metazoa; phylum Chordata; class Actinopteri; order Syngnathiformes; family Syngnathidae; genus Nerophis; species Nerophis lumbriciformis. Next base: position 32,404,180 of record NC_084557.2, on the reverse strand, counting down.
AAAGGGGGGCATATAGGTATAAGGGAGACATGGAACACACAAATACTGCAACCACTTTTCCAATAAGTCCAGTCAGTTTCTTGGTAATTGCAGTTTATGAAACCAAAATGTTAAATCACTTATAGTGTTTTCTATACTATGGAGCAGGCCTGGGCAATTATTCTGACTCGGGGGGCAAAATTTAGAGAAAAAAATGTGTCCCGGGCCGGTATATCTATCTATTAGAGATGCGCGGATAGGCAATTATTTCATCCGCAACCGCATCACAAAAGTCGTCATCCACCCGCCATCCACCCGAACTAACATTTTATCAAATCCACACCCGCCCGCCACCCGCCCGTTGTTATACATCTAATATAGACGATGCAAGGCATTAGTGAGATTAGAAAGCTTTTGCCTGTTAAAGAAAGGAGACTGATCCAATGCAGCGGAGACTGATCCAATGCAGCAGAGACATTCAACGTGTGCCACGCATTAATATCTCTTGGCCACGCATTAGTGGCTAAGAGATATTAATGCGTGACAATATTATTTATCATTATTATAGTATTATTGTCATTTCCATTAAGAAAGTGTTGACTATTGTTGCCAATGCCCTCAGATCAGGAGTGCGTTCCTCACACTTTGTGTGCGCAGTTGCAGCAAGCAGAACGATGCTTTTAAGAAGTTAAAAAAATGTTTTAGAAAGACTAGGCCTATATTTTTGTGAGGTAAAAAAAAATTCTGAATTTATTTCAATTAATATTAACTTGTTAACGTTATAATGCTCAAATAGGAACAAGGGCGGGGTGCACAGTGAAACAGTGAACAATTTTGCGACAAAGATGAACCTTTATTGATTGATCTGCAGCCATGACAAAATATCAGACAATCTCCGTTGTCAACGACAGGCAGGAAAATAAAGATAAACACATAGCCTATGTTGTAGGCATAGGCTCATACCTTTTTAAGTTGAAATAAAAAAATGAATAAAAAATGTGCCTCATAAGCCTTAGGCTGTCAATCACGTGCACAAACTTAAATTATACAATAACATATGTATGTCATCCCTATTTAAACAAAAATAAATTAAATAAATAATAATAATAAATAGGCTTCACGGTGGCAGAGGGGTTAGTGCATCTGCCTCACAATACGAAGGTCCTGAGTAGTCTTGGGTTCAATCCCGGGCTCGGGATCTTTCTGTGTGGAGTTTGCATGTCCTCCCCGTGACTGCGTGGGTTCCCTCCGGGTACTCCGGCTTCCTCCCACCTCCAAAGACATGCACCTGGGGATAGGTTGTTTGGCAACACTAAATTGGCCCTAGTGTGTGGATGTGAGTGTGAATGTTGTCTGTCTATCTGTGTTGGCCCTGCGATGAGGTGGCGACTTGTCCAGGGTGTACCCCGCCTTCCGCCCGCCTTCCGCCCGATTGTAGCTGAGATAGGCTCCAGCGCCCCCCGCGACCCCAAAGGGAATAAGCGGTAGAAAATGGATGGATGGATATATTTCCGAATTGGTTCAACCGCCACCCGCCCGATCTATTTAAAATCTATTTTTTTCGTCATGTCACCCGCCCGACCCGCGGATTATCCGCGGACTCCGCGGTTGTGTCCGCAAACCGCGCATCTCTACTATCTATCTATCTATCTATTAGGGCTGTGAATCTTTGGGTGTCCCACGATTCGATTCAAAATTGATTCTTCGGGTCACGATTCGATTCAAAATCGATTTTTTTTTTCAGTTCAACACGATTCTCGATTCAAAAACGATTTTTTTTAATTTTTTTTTAATGAAAACAATACACAACAATACCATAATAATGCAATACAATTTCAAAACCAAACCCGAACCAGCAACATTCAGAATAGCAATAAACAGAGCAATTGAGCTAGCAATTGAGGACACACAAACATGACACGGAACAACCTAAAAGTAGTGAGACAAAAATGAATATTATCAACAACAGTATCAATATTAGTAACAATTTCAACATAGCAGTGATTAAAAATCCCTCATTCCATCAAAAAAAAAAAAAATTAACAATAGTGTCACAGTGGTTTACACTTTTATCACATCTTATAAACTTGACAACACACTGTCCAATATTTTCCACAAAGATATAATAAGTCATATTTTAGGTTCATTTAATAGTTAAAACAAATTTAAATAATGGATCCCATATTCCAATATATGACTCATTGTTATCTAAACTAAATGCATTTTTTTCTACTGATATCATCTCCATAGCTTGTGTATACCAGTCAGTATGAGTTGGACTATCAACATCTATCCATTTTTTTAATATTACCCTTTTTGTTATTATGCATATTCATACCTGCCAACTACTCCGGTTTTCCCGTAATTAGTACGGTTTTCATCAACCTATTCCGGGTTACGGTTGCAGTGATAAAAAATACGTTTTTTCATTAATTAATTTTTTTTTATTTTTTTAAAGTTTTATTCACGAAATCGCGTAACAACAATGACAATCGACACTGCTTCCCGTAACTTCCTATCGAGCCATTCCGAATGCCATGTGTAACACGGGTGGGAAATAAGCCATATTTCCTCTAATGACATCTCATATTACCTGCGCCGTTTCCACGTTTAATCTCGCGAGTTTAACACACGCGCTCACGTGACCCGCTGCAGCCAATCACGCTCTATAAAATCCAGCATTCCAAGATGGCTGCCAGGTGCGGTGGCTAAGCCTGGGGACATATGAAGCCGGTATGTTTTAAAGTTGTCGTTTGCTTGCATATTGTAAAAACAACCGTCCAACATTTTACAACTAATTGTAAACTTGTAGGTGCCGAACATCAGGGACGTGTTGCGACGAGAGAGTGTGTCGATGATAAGATATTAAGCCGAGTTGGTAAGTGAATCTGTTTGCTAATAGTAGCGACTAGCTGTACCCATGTATTTCCTCGGTTAGCATCGGGTTTTAATCCCGTTTCCTCCAATGTTTCTGATCTGATTGAATTTATATTTATGTCGAGTCTTTATTTTGAGTATTTACATATGGTAACTGAGTGTTGTGGCGTTTTAAGGCCATTTGCACTTTTTATGCTATGGTAAAGACAATGAATGAATACTGCCGCTGGTGTGCGGTTACACCCGTCATAGTGACGTCACTGTTATTGTTAATGTTACTCCCGTCATAGTGACAACACTGTGTACTGTCGTGTTTATTTCATACATGCATGTGATTGTTTAAATATTGTTAATGTTAGCAGTATTATAGCTAATAATGATAATAATAAGTGTAACTTATTTATTGAAGGTCGAACGATAGATGACTTAATGTTGATGTTATGTGCACACATTGATTGAACTTCGGGTCCTGTGCTTACGCAGGCCAGGTCCCTAAGTCTTGGATGGCGAGCTGTAGATAAGCCTCGAGCCTGAGCCCAAGGATCTCCACCTCTCAACCCAGGCCCGGCCCTAACCAATCTGGCGCCCTAGGCAAGATTTTAGGTGGCGCCCCCCCACATCGGCAGTGAAGTGTATATACTCACAAGAAACCGAATAGCTTTGTCTTTGACCTTTTTTTTTTTTACTTACAACTATATCTAATATATAAAGGGGTGGAAAAGTGACTATTACCTGCATGGCAAACATTAGCTAACCAGAAGGCAATAACAATGTAAACAAAAAACACCTGCTTAAAAGATCTAATACAATTGTCCCTAACGTTACATTATTATTTTCCATAACAATTTCGCCCCCTCCACAATATTAACCCGACGTTAAAACAGAACTAGCTATTTATTGATTAGCAATTGCCGAATCATGTAACATTAGCTTAATGCTAAAAAGCCAGGTTACTATCACATTCTGTAACAGACAAATCATTTCATGTAGGCTAACGTTACCTACCTGCTACCTCTGTCTTTTCTCGTTTCTCCTCTTCTTTTCTCTTTTTTCTTCCCTGGGCACCTGACAGTTTTGGCCGTTTTGACATCTTGTGTTGATTTTTTGATGTGGTGACGTCCAAAAAGTGTCATGATACGGGAAGGGAGGGGCGCACCGTGCGGGGGGTTCCCCCCGGTGGGGGGGCGTAATGTTGTAACAAATAATATTTCTATTAAATAGGCTTTACTTTGCATTTTAATTAACTGGGGATTATTTTTTGTATTTAGAAATAATATTACCAACTTTTATTTTATTTATTTTTTCTCCAACATTTGTGGCACTGGCGTGGCGCCCCCTGGTGGACGGCGCCCTTAGCATTTGCCTATACGGCCTATGCCACGGGCCGGCCCTGTCTCAACCCCTGAACTCTACCTGCTCTGGTCGGGCCGGTAGGCGGCTTATAGCCGAACCCCTTGATTCAAAAAGGGTGAAAACTGCACCTTGTGCAGACAAGATTTTTCGATCGGACACGGAGGAATTAGCGATGTAAAAGACCACGTTGGGACAAAAAACACAAGTCTAATGCCGTTGCTAGCGATACAAGTGGAAAACGTTCAACGTTTTTCGTCGCCCAAACAGATTCTTTGGATGTGATGAATGCCGAAGTTTTATTTACGGAGGCAATAATTGAGCAAACAAAAAGGCAATGACACCAATGTTATCTATTGGAATTGTTTAGTACTGTTATACTGTTAAAAGTGTTTATACTATTTATGCTTTCAAGTCCAAGTTGAAGAAATCTTGTTAAATGTTGACAGCATAACTACCAAAATACAGAAGTATGTCCTTAATATTTTTGCAGTGCTATTTCTGTTGAAAAGTTAAAATGATTACATTAGAGATGTGATGTGCCACTTTTCAAGTGTCTGATGGCTTAAATTAATTTTCATTAATTTTTCATATTTTGAATTCTTTTGAAAGGCTTACAAAAAAACTACATTTGAATTGTAATTCCATGCTATTGACAGGACTATTAATTTTAATGAAGTTAGCTTACCATGTTTACAGTATGATAATTGTGATAGAAATGTGAATTTTAGGCACAGAATATTTTTTACAATTGAACAAGGCAGTAATGACACCAATTTTTTTTTTTTTAATGGAATTGTTTAGTACTGTTTTACCATTTGTTTACTGTAAAAAGTGTTTATACTGTTTCAATTAACAAATTGAAGTCTTGTGAAAGGTTGACAGGATAACTGGCATTAACTGTCAAAATAATTTCAAACTATTGAAGTTAGTTTACAGAATAAACATGTCAATCAACCCATATGATTTTTGCTGTAATATTTTTGTTTTGAAAAGTCACTGTGACTGATAGAAAAGTGATGGTTTTAGCAACATTTTAACCTGTCTGAATGCTAATAATCATTTTGCGTCGGGGGGCAAAGGAACCCCCCACCAGGACTTTGTCCTGGACCTGCGGCCCTTGGACCCTGGCTACTAGGTTTTTCTGATTTCAAAAGTTGGCAGGTATGCATATTGAAAGAAATGCATTTTTACTCTTTGATGACATGTTACTAAATTGATGTAGATCTCCAAGAATACAAGTTTGCAGTGGCATTGGGATGTTTATATTAAGGACTGTGATTGCTTCTTTTGTTGTTTCCAACCATAACTCTTTTATCCTCTGACATTCCCACAATAAATAAACAAGAGTTCCCTCAGCTGCCCGACACTTCGTACATAACTTGCTATCTACTACACCAATTTTAAACAGCTGAGAAGATGTCAAATACAAACTATTCAATATCTTAAATTAAGTCAGCTTATCTTTAATGCTTCTAAAGGGCTTATTGGCATTTTTCCAAATATCATTCCATGATATGTCTCTTTCATCTAAAATGTTTAAGTCCATCATCCATTTCCAAACACATGCATCGTTTGCATTTCTATGTGGTGTTCATTTATTATTCCATAAAATAGTTTAATTAATTTCTTAAATGTATCTTGATTAAAAAGTGCATATTCCAGTTCATGGCCGTTTAAAGACATACTTTCAGAGGATGTGCATTTATTTACAGCGTGTTTTAAAGAGATAAAATTTAAAAAATGATTTCTGGGTACATTATATTGATCAACTAAATCATTGAACGGTTTAAAAGAGTTTTTATCAATAATATGATGAGGTTTAGTAATACCTCTGTCTTTCCATGTTGTCCATTTAACCACATTTTTATTAATTATGATATTAGGATTGTACCAAAGCGGTTGATTGACAGATGTCATTGCCTTGATTCCTAGTATTTTATGACACCGTTTTAGAATGTTAAAGGTGGCTTCTATTGGGCTCTGCCTCAATTCAGTAGGTATTATTTTAATATAATATAAACTCCCCACATCAATGTCCAAATTCATTAACATATTTCTTTCTATGTTGATCCAGTCCTTATCTGCAGAAGAATGGAATAAGTGGCTTGCTTGTTCACAACCGAAGGAGATATAATAATATAAGAAGTTTGGTAATTGTAGTCCTCCTTTATCTTGTGTTCAAGACAACCTTAAGTATGAACAACTGGCCTTCTTTCCACACCATATAAAATGTGATATCATTGTATGTATTTTCTTAAACCAACTTTTATTAATTAGGACAGGCATCATTTTCAGTATATAATTAACTGCTGGCAGTATACTAATTTTTACTATGTTCACCCGACCCCAAAGTGATATTTGGAGACGTGACCAGTGTTCCATTTTGGATTCTCTTATTTTTTAAATGTTTAAGATTTAGATTTCTGCTTGTATAAAGGTTTGGTGTAATGTGTAGTCTTAGATATATGATTTTTGCCTCTTTCCATTTAATTTTGGAGTTCTGAACTTGTGATTTCTTGCAGTGTTTATTAAGTGGTAATATTTCACTTTTGTCCCAATTGACTTTACACCCTGATAAACAGCCATATTCAGTGATGACATTATTGATATAGTGAAGAGAGCAGTTAAAGGGGAACATTATCACAATTTCAGAATGGTTAAAACCATTAAAAATCAGTTCTCAGTGGCTTATTATATTTTTCGAAGTTTTTTTCAAAATTTTACCCATCACGCAATATCCCTAAAAAAAGCTTCAAAGTGCCTGATTTTAACCATCGTTATAAACACCCGTCCATTTTCCTGTGACGTCACATAGTGAAGCCAACACAAACAAACATGGCGGAAAGAACAGCAAGCTATAGCGACATTAGCTTGGATTCAGACTCGGATTTCAGCGGCTTAAGCGATTCAACAGATTACGCATGTATTGAAACGGATGGTTGTAGTGTGGAGGCAGGTAGCGAAAACGAAATTGAAGAAGAAACTGAAGCTATTGAGCCATATCGGTTTGAACCGTATGCAAGCGAAACCGACGAAAACGACACGACAGCCAGCGACACGGGAGAAAGCGAGGACGAATTCGGCGATCGCCTTCTAACCAACAATTGGTATGTGTTTGTTTGGCATTAAAGGAAACTAACAACTATGAACTAGGTTTACAGCATATGAAATATATTTGGCAACAACATGCACTTCGAGAGTGCAGACAGCCCAATTTTCATCAATTAATATATTCTGTAGACATACCCTCATCCGCGCTCTTTTCCTGAAAGCTGATCTGTCCAGTTTTGGAGTTGATGTCAGCAGGCCAGGGAAGCTAGGGTCGATATTCTTCTCTTGATCATCTTCGGTGGCATAAGGGCCGGTGTGAGCCAAGACATCCAGGGGGTTTAGCTCGCTCGTCTGCGGGAACAAACTGCCGCCATTGCTTGCCGTGCTACCGAGGTCCTTTGTCCCTGAATTGCTCACACACTCCGGCAGATTCAATGGGGGTCTGGCGGCAGATTTCTTTGACTTTATCGTTGGAAATGCATCTGCTTTGAGTGTCGCAGGATATCCACACATTCTTGCCATCTCTGTCGTAGCATAGCTTTGGTCGGTAAAGTGTGCGGAACAAACGTCCAATTTCTTGCCACTTTCGCATCTTTGGGCCACTGGTCCAACTTGAATCCGTCCCTGTTCGTGTTGTTACACCCTCCGACAACACACCGACGAGGCATGATGTCTCCAAGGTACGGAAAACAGTCGAAAAAAACGGAAAATAACAGAGCTGATTTGACTCGGTGTTTGAGAAAATGGCGGATTGCATCCCGATGTGACGTCACGTTGTGACGTCATCGCTCCGAGAGCGAATATTAGAAAGGCGTTTAATTCGCCAAAATTCACCCATTTAGAGTTCGGAAATCGGTTAAAAAAATATATGGTCTTTTTTCTGCAACATCAAGGTATATATTGACGCTTACATAGGTCTGGTGATAATGTTCCCCTTTAACATGTGACAGGTAGGGAATTATGTCGTCACGATACATCGATAGCTTATTATACTGAGAGACAATTTTTATACCATGAATATTATTTTCACTTCTTATTTTTGCAGCTAAGGGTTCAATAACCAAATTAAATAATAATCCAGATGCAGGACATCCCTGTTTTACTCCTCTTTTTAACGAAAAAGGTTCTGAAATATGATTATTGATTTTGACTGATGCCATGGGCCTTGTATAAAGCATCTTAATCCAATGTATAAAATTATCTCAAAATCCAAATTTACGTAATGCGCAAAACATAAATGACCAATTCTTGCCTTCTCCGCATCAACAGTACATACTGCTGTGGGATAAGGAAGACTTCTAGCATAGTAAATAACATTAAACAATTTCCTTTTATTGTCTGAAGATTGTTGACCTTCCATGAAGCCAGTTTGGTCAGTATGAATTAATTTTCCTATTACATTTGATAATCGTGTGGCTAATATTTTTTCCCGATTCAAAAGGATTCTCTATTCATTCAATACATAGGATTTCAGCAGGATCTACCCCAGTCTGCTGACATGCAAGCAGAGTGGTAGATTTTTGTAAAAAGCTTTTATAATAGTAAAGGACAATGTTTTATCAACTGATTGCAATAATGTAAATTTGTTTTAACTATTAAATGAACCAAAAATATGACTTATTTTATCTTTGTGAAAATATTGGACACAGTGTGTTGTCAAGCTTATGAGATGCGATGCAAGTGTAAGCCACTGTGACACTATTGTTCTTTTTTTTTAAATTTTTATAAATGTCTAATGATGTCAATGAGGGATTTTTAATCACTGCTATGTTGAAATTGTAACTAATATTGATACTGTTGTTGATAATATTCATTTTTGTTTCACTACTTTTGGTTTGTTCTGTGTCGTGTTTTTGTCTCCTCTCAATTGCTCTGTTTATTGCAGTTCTGAGTGTTGCTGGGTCGCGTTTGGTTTTGGAATTGAATTGCAGTGTTATGGTATTGCTGTGTATTGTTTTGTTGGATTGATTAATTTAAAAAAAATAAAAATAAAAATAAATACAGTAAATACAAAAAATTATAAAAAAAAAAAAAAAAAAAAAAATATTTTTTTAAAATTAGAATCGATTCTGAATCGCACAACGTGAGAATCGCGATTCAAATTCGAATCCATTTTTTCCCACACCCCTACTATCTATCTGTGTATACATATGTATATATATTTGTATTTTTGTATGTTTCATGCCCTATACCGGGAGTCAGCAACCCGCATGCGGCTCTTTAGCGCCGTCCTGGTGACTCCCAGGAGCTTTTTCAAAAATGTGTGAAAATGGAAAAAGAAAAAAGATTTTGTGACGATACAAAATATTGATGCAATAGTAGTATAGACTAGATACGCTCTTGTACTTGGTATCATTACAATGGATGTCAGGTGTAGATCCATCCATGGCATTTGTTTACATTGTGACGCCAGTGAGCTATTGTATCCTCCTACGGTGTGTAGTGAAGCATGTTTAGCTGTTCCTCCTCCTGCAAGGATGATACTTTATTTGTCGCCATGGAGGCGAGGATTAGTGATTTAGAAGAAGCTAAAACACTGCCGATTGCGGATGGACATTAGCCGCTAACTAGCTAGCCATTTTTTAAAGCACCTCTTCCTGAGGGCGTTTCAGTGTTATAGCTTCACCTTTATCTTTAGTTTTTAAGTCAAAATGCATCCATTCTCCCTTTTTTGTCTACACACCGTGTCTGCTTTAAAGTACTCTGTGATTGTGCACTGCCAAACATGCTCCTCTGCTCGTAAAACCAGCAATGTCACATCGTGACAACGCACCGTCAAGCCTGTAAAAAAAATAAAATATGGCACACTGGTACTTTTCAAACAGAGTATAGTCCCGTTTTTGATTAATTAGTACCACGATACTATACTAGTACCGGTATACAATACAACCATAGTTCTGAGCAACGTTCCCTCTAAGGTGCGTGCCTGTGCAATTACGCACTGCTCAAGCGCACGGCAAATCTATGCCACGCACAAAATCAAATAATTTTCGACACACGGACACGACAGAGAAAACAGTTTTCGTCATCATTGTTCAAATATTGTAACGTCTGTCGAGACGCTTTGAGGACATGAATTCCATCCATCACTTTACTGAGCAAAACTCTTTATTGTCGGCCATAAACACTTTACCAAAACATTAGTAAAAAAAATGATATCTAGCAAAACTGGTCATTTTCTGCAGTACAAACCAGACCAAAAGCAACTTTGTTATATCAACAGCAGCCGCTCGCTCTTTCTCACTTGCGCCAACACATGCACATATGGCACTTACCCAGTGATGCGTTTACAGCCACACAAAAAGTCGGACAACTCCAACACCACACATAAAGTGTCATTCTAGGTCATTACACTATGATTTACCAATCAAATGTGCGCTTATTCTAGTGTCATTTATTAGGAATCTTAATTTATAAATATTAATCATGAAATGCTGTTAGTATATTAAATAAATGCTAATACAAATATATATTTTACAAACAGGAAGTTGCAGGAATGTACACATGATCCCCTGCTTACATCTCATTGTGCAACATGTGAATGTTTTAATGGGAACTAAATGCAATGTCTGAAAGGGGTACAAATTATTTCCAAAGCAGGACCTCCACCCAGACAAACAATACAAGTACACAGTTCATGAAAAACAATATTTTTTGTTATTGTCATTGTAAGTGGGCCTAAACACTTATATTAGAAATGGAAATGACTGCTGTCATTTGATTATAATAAGTGAATGTTGTCTGTCTATCTGTGTTGGCCCTGCGATGAGGTGGGGACTTGTCCAGGGTGTACCCCGCCTTCCGCCCGAATGCAGCTGAGATAGGCTCCATCGACCCCGAAAGGGACAAGCGGTAGAAAATGGATGGATGGATGGATGGATGGAGATTGAACTTGTTATTTAGTCAGGTTTGGGACAGGTGTGCTGCTGGTGTAGCCACAGTGTGCACGTCTGATGTTGCTCACACGGGCTCCACTGAATGCTCAGGGAGTTTTTGCGTTTGCTCACACACATGAAAAATTAGAGGGAACATTGGTTCTGAGGCATCCAAAACTGCGGTCAAGTTCACGCCCAAATGCATGAACATTATGGTTTGATGCTTTGGCATGATTGTGTAACATAATTGTTACTTGCGTTTTTGAATTAGAGAATTAGAGGTCTCTCTGCATGTGTCTACTTTCACACTAAGCCCCCACTTATTGTATTTATTGCTGTGGGTTATAAAATACATACAGTGCAGTACTTTTTGTCACCCCCTAAATGGAATGGAAAGCCCCCTGACATTCAGCATTAATTGTTGTGGCGACAGCACCAGAAGGCTGGCACAGATATAGCCAAACACAGATTTAGATTTCAAAGTAATGGCTACAGGGCTTATCTGAACTCTGTCAAGAACATCTGGCTTGACTGGATGAAAGAAAGATTTGTGCCACCTGCGTCAAATTCCAGACGGATAGACAGACATACCAAAAGGGGAAAATAAACACAGCAGCCTCGGAAAGGCATAAGATGTCACAACTAACTACAAAGCAATATCTAACCTGCCTTTCAAATGGCTTGAGAAAGAGTTGCAACACGTAAAGGACAAGGTTTTAGTTCTCAACATTTTAAATTACAAAATACCTTAGATGGTTGCATGTTATTGGTAGCTTTTAGGGACATTATTGATCATTACTGTAGGAAAGGGATTCATATTGCACCATTCATCGCGGTTTACCTGTTACATGAAACGTGACAAATTAGGGGGGTGCATTATCCACTTAAGCCGCCAGACAGCAGTACAGTGTTGAATATCTTAACATTTGTTGCGTGGCAATTCCAGCTTTGACCACAGCGTCAGTTGCTATGTAGAGTGGCACTTTCCATCATTTTAAGCAGATGTCATGTCTGTGTAATCATGTTTTGTTTTAAATCATGTTTTGTTTAGTTATAGGACTCTTTAGTTTCTGTCTTTTCACTCCCTTGTCTTGTTTCCATGATTACCCCATTAGTTTAACCTGTTCCACGTTTGGACTCATTGTGCACTCTTGATTGTCACCATAGCAACCCATTAGTTTTCACCTGTCACGTCACGCACCTGTTTCACGTCTTGAGTCACGCACCTGTTTTCGTTAATCATGTCTGTAGTATTTAAGTTCAGTGTTTTTCAGTTTGTCTTGCTGACGACCTCACACCACATTTATGCTCTGTCCATTCTTTCCATGTCCATTCTTCATGCAACTATTTTTGTCCAAGCCAAGTAAGTTTTTGTTCCATGTTTATAGTCTTTTTGGTTTCATAGTTTGTTCTCCGCCATTGTGCGTGTTTTTCGTTTGTACTTTTTTGCTATAGTCTTTTGGTTTCATAGTTTATTCTCCGCCACTGTGCGCGCTTTTCGTTTATTCTTTTTTTTTTGATAATAACAAATAAATCATGTACCTTCATTCCCGTCTCGCCCGTGCCAACTTTCCGTTGCATCCCGGAAAAGCAAACATCCAAGACCAAGTCATGACAGCAGACTGCATTGCGAAATGATTGACCCCCCACCTTTATCTCACATCAGCTCCACTAAGGAATGGGGCCATATAGGACCTCTTCCAACAACAGGAGCTGGAGACAGCCACAGGAACGGTGCTGGACTACATAAAGTTCTGCATCGGGAATGTGACTGTGGAAAAAACCATCCGGGTTTACCCCAACAAGAAACCCTGGATGACCAGCCAGGTCCGCACACTCCTCAGGGCCCGCGACGCAGCCTTCAGGTCAGGGGACAGGGCACTGTACAGTGTTGCTAGAGCCGACCTGAAGAGAGGGATTAAAAAAGCAAAGGCGGACCACAGGAGGTGCATAGAGTCCCATCTGTCCAGCAAAAACTCACGGGAGGTGTGGCGGGGCATTCATGACATCACGAACTTCAGAGGCTGCAATATGACAACTGCGGATCAGAGTGCGACACTGGCAGAGGAGTTTAACTGTTTCTTTGCCCGTTTCGAAACCCCCCAGCGACACTCATCTGCTCCAGCCCTGCCCCCGCCCCCACCGGGCTCCGGCGCCACTCCACTCACTGTACAGGAGCACAGTGTCAGACGAGTGCTCCTGGCTGTGAACCCCAGGAAGGCTACCGGACCAGACGGAGTACCTGGAAAGGTGCTCAGGACGTGCGCCCACCAGCTCGCTCCCCCCCTCACCAGGATCTTCAACCTCTCCCTGGCTCAGGCAGTCATCCCATCCTGCCTGAAGTCATCTACAATAATCCCGGTGCCGAAGAAGTCTCCCATCACCAGCCTGAATGATTACCGACCAGTGGCCCTCACTCCGGTAATCATGAAGTGCTTCGAGCGACTTGTTCTCCAGCACATCAAGGACCATATCCCTCCAGACTTCGACCCCCACCAGTTCGCATACCGGGCGAACAGGTCCACAGAGGACGCCATCGCTGTTGCTCTCCACTCTGCTCTGAACCACCTGGAGCAGCAGCAGAGCTACGTCCGGATGCTCTCTGTGGACTATAGCTCTGCCTTCAATACAATAATCCCGGACAGACTCTGCAATAAACTGGACACTCTTGGCCTCCCCCCTCTCACAAACGCCTGGATAAGGGACTTCCTAACGGACCGACCCCAGAATGTGAGACTTGGCCCGCACCTCTCATCCTCCCGCACGCTGAGCATCGGCTCCCCACAGGGCTGTGTGCTGAGCCCCCTCCTCTACTGCCTTTACACCCATGACTGCAGTCCGGCCCACAGTGACAACCTTACCGTCAAGTTCGCCGACGATACCACAGTGGTCGGGCTCATCTCCAGGGGTGACGAGGCTGCCTACAGAGAGGAGGTCCTGAAGCTGACGGCCTGGTCTTCGGAGAACAACCTCACGCTCAACACCAGCAAGACCAGAGAGATCATCGTCGACTTCAGGAGGAGCAGCACCGACCCTGCCCCCCTCTACATCAACGGCGAGCGTGTAGAGAGGGTCCACACCTTCAGGTACCTTGGAGTCCACATCTCTAATGACTTCTCCTGGACAGTCAACACCACATCAATCATCAAGAAGGCTCAGCAGCGGCTACACTTCCTTAGAGTCCTCGGGAAGTACAACCTGAAGCCTGACCTGCTGCTGACCTTCTACCGCTCGTCCATCGAGAGCCTGCTGACCTACTGTATTACGGTATGGTACGGCAGCTGCACTGCAGCAGACAGGGAGAGGCTGCAAAGAGTGGTCAAGACGGCTCAGAAGATCATCAGCCGCCCTCTCCCCTCTCTGACGGACATCTACACCTCCCGCTGCCTCAACAGAGCCAGTGCCATCATCAAGGACAGCACCCACCCTGGCTCTGACCTGTTCCACCTGCTGCCCTCTGGGAAGCGCTACAGGTGCATTAAAACCAAAACAAACAGGCTAAAGAACAGCTTCTTCCCCAGGGTCATAACCATCCTGAACGGACTGCCCCATTGTCCCTCATAACTGCCTTCTCTTCGGTGCAATAACCCATTCCACCAACCACCCTGTTTTTTTGTTTTTTTTGTTTTTCATGTATATATTCATTTCACACCATATTCATTGCACTTCTACATTTTTTATATTTTTATATATTTGCACATTGTTTTTCTAGCATGCACACATCGCACTGTATGGAATGGCCTCAATCTCGTTACCTTGCGTAATGACAATAAAGCTGATTCTGATTCTGATATCAATCCCTTCCCACCTGTACACCTGGTTACAAATATGTAATCAATATTAAAAGAATGTTTAGTTGGTTTAAAGTGAGCTCAAATATACCTTGAACTCACCATAGTGTGGTCTGTGACGCAACAGCATAATGATGCAATATGTACATACAGCTAGCCTAGCATAGTATGCTAGCATTGGTTAGCTTGCAGTCATGCAGTGACCAAATATGCCTGATTAGCACTCCAACATGTCAATGACATCAACAAAGCGCACCTTTGTGCATTCATGCACAGCATAAAAAGTTTGGTGGACAAAATGAGACAAAGAAGGAGTGGAAGATTTTACATGTAAACAAACTGTTGCGTCACAGACCACACTATGGTGAGTTCAAGAACCGTCAACATTATTAGGACAAAACGATGTTCACCAAATACTTTCATCAGTGAAGCAAATTAAACAGTGGGCTTTCTAACAATTAGGAAGGTGTGTGTCATGTTTGTCCTCAACCAAAAAATATACTAAAACAAAATAAATATTTTTCCCCCATCTTTTTCCATTTTCAATCCTTTTTTAAAAATGCTCCAGGGAGCCAGGAGGGGTGGCACTAAAGAGCCGCGGGTTGGTGACCCCCGGTTTGGCCTCAAGAGCTAACACTGTACCCACTAGAAATTCATGATATCAGTTGTATGAAAATGGTTGTTGGGACTATTTTACTTCATCCTAACAAGCTGGGAGGGACTTTGCGTTATGTTAAAATAAGTAAGCCAGTTACACGCCATGTTTTGACAGTAGGATATTCTCAATGAAAATGTGTGTAGTCTCTTTTTTAGACATTATTGGAGAGTTCTTCAGGCATCTTGCGGTCTGCTCTGTAGAGCAAAACTTGCTAGGTTGGCTTGACATTTTTCCTTTTGAAAGCCTCAGAGAAGTCATCTGGTGTCACCATGGTGATACCACCCACTTGAACAAAGAAGGGCAAGACAAACTAAATCTCTCCAGTTTAAATATGACATATTCCACCCACAACTGCCCTAGAACAATGTTCTAATCATTTCCGGCTGGTGTGGTGGTACATGCATCCTAAAATGTCTGTGTGTGTGTGTGTGTACCGTACAGCTGTAATTATTCAGAGCTGCAAAAGTCCTGCTAAGATTACTGAATGTTTTAGCCTGTTCTTTTAAATACCATTTGTTTGATTGACAGGAACTGGTCGTTAAGTTGTGCTTACTAACAGTGTTTTGTGTGAAGATGAGCAGGTTTTAGTTGAGAATGACCAACTGCTAACGCTGGTTTCATATCATGCATTTGAGCTTGTTGCATATAAACCTGATCTACTGAAGGTTTGCATATACTAAAACACGTTCAAACTTGATTGTACGCGACACAAAGCTGATCTCCTAAGCTTGTGCGCAGAGGCTCGCGTCTCTTTAGTGTGAATTATACTTATATAGCGCTTTTCTGTAGAGACTCAAACCGCTTTACAAAGTGAAACCTATTATTTACATCTTTAAGCTACATTTAAACCAGTGTGGGTGGCACTGGGAGCAGATGGGTGAAGTGTCTTGCCCAAGGACACAACGGCAGTGAATGGGATGGCAGAAGAGGGGTCGAACCTGGAACCCTCAAAGTTGCTCTACCAACCAGGCCCTGCTGCCCCCATGTGTATAGAATAAGGAGTGCAATCCACTTAGCTTGTCTATCATGTATCATGTATAGGCGTATGTGTTGCGTTTTGTCATTTCCCTGCCTTCTCTTTTTTGTTGTCTGTTTTTTCTTCAGTCAATTAGTCCCCAGCGAGGCACACCTGCAACTAATCTTTACCCAGTAGTATATAAGCTCGTCACCGACAGCTGGTCCCTGCCGATTATTGTCTCCTGCACCTTCCACGTGCATGTGCCTGATTCACTTTGTCCTGCCTGGTATGTTGTCTCTTCTTATTATTGAAATTCCTCACCTCTTTGTATTTGCTTTCTAGCCTTCCTGAGGTGAAGAGGATTTTGTTGGACCTTTTGTTGAGCTCAGTGCGCCCTGGCCTTTTCCCCCTGCCGACCACTGAGGGACCTGCTTTTGTTTGTTTATTCATGGTGTGCACTTTTGCCCCATCGCTTTTTGTTACACTTTTTCGACTCATTAAATTGTTTAACATTTTGTAAATCAGCCTCGCCTCCCGTCTCTGCATCCTGGGATCACCTCCTTGATCAAACCCTAACAGTATGCTGATCATCAAAAACGGCCACATTACTGGGAGGAGAAGATAGAAATATAATTATCAAATACACGCAGTGTGATCTATCAAAACTAAAACTCAACTGCGAGCGCTATTTTTGCGTCTTTATTTAGCACGTCTGAAAAGCACGCACAAACTGACGCAGTCACACACACGGCTGTGAAAAAGGAGACAACTGCGCTTCAGCTCCATCCTCCCTGTGTTTGTCAACATGCATGGATAGTTAAATATAAAAATATTAGACTTATTGTCTATTCACCAATATCATTTTCTAATTGTACAGCTGCAGAGTGACTCAAGGGGCCTTACAATAAATTCAGTTGATACATTATGTCATACCAAAGACTATAAAAATGGGACCCATTACCAATGTTCCCTCTAATTTTTCATGTGTGTGAGCAAACGCAAAAAACTCCCTGAGCATTCAGTGGAGCCCATGTGAGCAACATCAGACGTGCACACTGTGGCTACACCAGCAGCACACCTGTCCCAAACCTGACTAAATAACAAGTTCAATCTCCATCCATGCATCCATTTTCTACCGCTTGTCCCTTTCGGGGTCGCGGGGGGTGCTGGAGCCTATCTCAGCTGCATTCGGGCGGAAGGCGGGGTACACCCTGGACAAGTCCCCACCTTATGGCAGGGCCAACACAGATAGACAGACAACATTCTCTTATTATTATAATCAAATGACAGCAGTCATTTCCATGAGGTTATTTTCTAATATAAGTGTTTAGGCCCACTTACAATGACAATAACAAAAAATATTGTTTTTCATGAACTGTGTACTTGTATTGTTTGTCTAGGCGGAGGTCCTGCTTTGGAAATAATGTGTACCCCTTTCAGACATTGCATTTAGTTCCCATTAAAACATTCACATGTTGCACAATGAGATGTAAGCAGGGATCATGTGTACATTCCTGCAACTTCCTGTTTGTAAAAAATATATATTTATTAGTTTTTATTTAATATACTAACAGCATTTCATGATTAATATTTATAAATTAAGATTCCTAATAAATGACACTAGAATAAGCACACATTTGATTGGTAAATCATAGTGTAACGACCTGGAATGACACTTTATGTGTGGTGTTGGAGTTGTCCGACTTTTTGTGTGGCTGTAAACGCATCACTGGCTAAGTGCCATATGTGCACGTGTTGGCGCAAGTGAGAAAGAGCGAGCGGCTGCTGTTGATATAACAAAGCTGGTTTTGGTCTGGTTTGTACTGCAGAAAATGACCAGTTTTGCTAGATATAATTTGTTTTACTAATGTTTTGGTGATGTGTTTATGGCCGACAATAAAGAGTTTTGCTCAGTAAAGTGATGGATGGAATTCATGTCCTCAATGAACAATGATGATGAAAACTGTTTTCTCTGTCGTGTCCGTGTCGTGTCAAAAATTGTTATGCACTTATTTTTTTATTTGATTTTGTGCGTGGCATAGATTTGCCGTGCGCAGAGGACGCTTGAGCAGTGCGCAATTGCACAGGCGCGCACCTTAGAGGGAACATTGCCCATTACCTCCCTGCTTGGCACTCAGCATCAAAGGTTGAATTGGGGTTAAATCACCAAAATGATTACCGAGCTCGGCCAGCGCTGCTGCTCACTGCTCCCCTCACCTCCCAGGTGGTGAAACAAGGGGATGGGTCAAATGCAGAGGGTAACTTCACCACACCTAGTGTGTGTGTGTGTGTGTGACTATCAGTGGTACTTTGTTTATTTTTTTGGTGCTGCTCGTGTTTTTTTTAATGAGTTTTTTCATATAGAAAAATATTAACAAATCTCTTGTGAAAAAAACTTCTTGACATATGCATTTTCTTGCTTCCGGAGCACACACTTCTGAGTGCTGATTTAATCGGCGATTTAGTAAGGTCTATGACTACAATATTGAAAAATATAATGCGCTTGCCTTATTTCCCTTTACCCTATTCACACTTAAATATTAAACAACAAGATATTGTACTTCAACAAAAGTTAATCTAATATGTAATTGCACTTGTTCTCACAACAGTTACATTTTGCTGCAATCTGGCTGTACGGGAACATGGTGGCGAATTGATGCCGGTCCGTGTTCATTCGATTTTGAATTCTCAAATGCATATCAAAAAACAAATTTTGGGCCTTTTTTTTCTATTTTTATTTCTGAAACAAAAGTTGGACAACCATTTAATGACTTTTTTTTCAAAACAGCAATGCTGTTTAAAAATGCTGAACATAGGTGATGCCGTTATGTTAAAAATATGCTAAACGCAAAGGAAAAGCTAAAATACTGCTTCCGGTTCAATTTGTCATCACACAGATAACCACGCATTTTTGCATTATGGACAAACATGAATTGCATTTTTGTCTTTATCTGGAAAAATACAAATCCATAAAAGGAAAACTGCCCAAAATCAAATTTTGTGGCAATATTTTAATGAAAATCAACTCTTTTTTGTTTGTTTTCAAATCTGTCATACATAGTAAACATTTAAAAACGGCCCTAAATTTGTTTTTTAAAATTTTCGTTTCACAATTGGAAATAGAATGAACGGAAAATACACGGACCGATGCCCCAAGTTCTAAGATGACTTGAATGAGTAGTATGAAATCATGCATTTTAGTTCCCACATGATCTCATTTTTTTCATAATTTTTTTGCAGACAACATCGTGCTTGTTTCCCCTTCAACTGGATAACGACCGCTGCCTCACCCACATTCAAAATGTCAAATGGTTTACAGAACAGTTTGCATTTTGCCAGCCACAATTTGTATTTATGCTTAAAAAGTCATCTATCATTGGATGGCGTTTTTTTCAGCATCGGCAATAGCTAGTAACGAGATAGTGAACGTGCCTGCACTTGATATCATGACGATCCAAAGAACTGTACATATCAACACGATACATCCACTTTGTTTGCATTAATGAACAGTGGTGGGCCATGCGTTTCCCACCTAGGCCTTCAGTGATGTCCGACTTAATTGATTACCTCTCAAAATACTATCATTTATGTCACCACATGACAATTGCTGGATAAATATTATACAGAAACAACATTTACGCACTACTGGACATTGAAACACCTCAACAGTGTACAAAACGGGTTATTTTCTGGCGCATTAAAAAAATCAAATAACCTGCATCAGCTATTAAAACATATCTTATGTGGTACTGTCAAAATTAAAATTGCAAAAAACATACTAAAAGTGAAAAAATATAATATTTGAACTCACAATTTGTAGCATCAATTCAACGCCGTATAAGCCAGTGGTACCCCTCGCAAGTCGGCTGATTTGAGTGGAAATGGCGAGCATTTTCCCATTTCATCGCCAGAACAGCTGAACTAGCTTCCGGAGTTGGCCGGCATCGGCTGTAGTGATGTACACGTTTTTAGTTTCTCTTTAAATAACCTTCTTGAAAATGGTCTTGCAAATATATATCTGCCACCTAATCAACCTTTTGTTTTCCTTCTCTGCTATCCCGGTCTGGCTACGGCGCAACACTTCCTGCTTCCTCCTAAATTGAATCTTGTGAATGGATACTCACTTTGGAATGACAAGTGAGTATCCAATCACAGTCTCGTTAACATCAGGCTACTTGGATAGGCTACTGTTCAGTTTTTTCCGTATTGGCCCTCTGAATAGGGGTCGTCACTCAGCATAAAAGGAATTACTCGCACTGCACTCTTTTGCTTGTTTTATTTGGTACTATTGCAGAAACAGTAGCAGCAGCAGAAGCAGAAGCAGCAGCAGAAGCAGAAGCAGGTAATAACCTACAAGTAAACATGAACATAAAACAATGTATCTATCTTGAATCATCATAATGTAAATAATAAACATGAATTCATCAACTGAACCATAATGTTGTCAACCATGATATGACATATCAATCACTGTGATTTTATCCTAACTTATTAATTTTAGCATTACATTTTATTATCACCATTAATTTATGTCATATAATGTTTTAAATGTGATCAGAATTATTTATAATGTCTCTATGGTTCATGGACAATCATATTAAAAAGACATAAAACACCGGCGCTCTGTTTGAGGCACACATTACACATATGAGCAGAACTACATAAAAGAACTACAAATCCCATCAGCCAAACCAGGAAGTAAAGTGCCGGTATTTTTAACTCAAACCTTCGAAATGCAGCTGGACACATGCAACGTGACAACAATCTAATCCAGCAGATTTCAATCCACACATTACTGTTAATTTTGCCAATGTTGTTCAAAGACTAAATAATGAGTGTTTGCCCTGGTTGTGACGCAGCAAGTCCGCCGCACAACAAGCGCTGCGGACACAGCGGATTTACAACAAACAGAAAAGCAAGGAAGCAGGCAAGCATGGAATTTAAACAATAATTCAGCTGATCTAACAAAGCAAAGCGGACATAACAAATGATCTTACCAGTGGGGTATGCTGGTGACGAAGCACGCTGTTTTTACAAACGAAACAATGACGCCATTTTTAAAGCTACCGACATGGTCACCTGTCAGTGGTAGCCCCGCCCATCTTAAAGTCCCAGGTAAGTCCGCCATAAATACATATACACATAACAAATACACATATTAAATCCAACACCTCCCCCTTAAGTTCCTGATGTCCCATCCAAGGAACTTACACAACAATCTAGAGACCCCACTTCGTGACACACATTCAAAAATCCAGTTACAATGATTTTTTTTTTTTTTTTTTTTTTTTTTTAATTTTTTTTTTAAATGGAGTGTGGATGCTCATCTTCGTATATGTACTGTGTGCACTGTGTGGGCATGGTGGCAGCGATCCGCCTACACCAACCAGCCAAATAGTTTTAAGGGGTTTTGGGGCGTTGATTTGGCCAAAGGGTGGGGCAGTGACTGGAACTTTGAAGTCGCCCCGGGAGACAGCGTCATGAAGTCGCAGCTGGAGTCGAATCCTCTGCTGGGATCAGCACGATCAGCCGCCTTACATCCCTTTGCAGGATGATGGTTGACGGGAATTGTTGATTTGTCCTGCCTTTTCTCTCAGTATTCGTCGTTGGAAGGCCAGCACAAACTTTGACATCGACGTCCCTGACGACTCCATGCCTGTCTGGTCTTGTGGCTGTAACTATGCCCAAGCGGAATTGTCCTCTCATAGCATTAGGGTCTGCGATCCAGACGATGTCTCCCTCTTTGACGTTTCTCTCCTTTGTATGCCACTTCTCACGGACAAAGAGATTTGGACCGGCTAGTTCATTCCACTTGGCCCAGAATCTGTCAACTAAATTGTGGATGTTCCTTAGCCTGCGCCAAGGGTGGGTGACTAGATCAAGTCCATCTGTGTCTCCTCCCACTGAGGATCGTCCGAGGATGAGAGAGTTGGGAGTTATGTAGTCGACTGACTCCTCTTGCTCCTGGGCGCGAGCGTCGATTGGGCGCTCATTTGTCAGGTTGGCTGCCTGAAAAATTAGAGTCTGGAACTCACCCCAGGTGAGAGAGTCTGTCGCTCCTTTCAAACTTGTTAAGGCTCTTTTTATCAATTTTACGGCAGCTTCAGCTGCTCCATTCCGGTGAGGCGCATCGGCAGGGTGGAAGCACCATGCCCAGTCTGTCCCATTCTTGGCTGCAATGTCCTCAACAGATGATGTTTGTAGACAGCGCAAGTGGTTTTGGAGCTCTTTCAGAGCGGGTTTAGCCCCGATGAAGTTCGTCCCTTTGTCGGACCATAGCTTGCGTGGGTGACCTCTAAGGGCAACAAAGCGGGAGTAGGCCAGCAGAAAACTTTCTGAGGACTGGTCATCGCATACATCGGCATGGACTGCCTTTGAAGCCATGCAGCAGAAAACAATTCCCCAGACTTTCTTCCTTGCTCTCCCCTTGACTGCGTCCTTGACTTCATAGGGGCCGAATAGATCCAGGGTTGTGTACTCGAATGGGCCTGCCCTTTGCGAGCGCTCCAGCGGGAGGTCACTCATCACTTGCTGGCATACTCTAGCTCTTTGCTTTCGGCAGTGGATGCAGTCATTTATAACTCTCCTGACTGCTCGACGGCCCTGTATGATCCAGGCTTTTCTCCGAGTTCCTAGGAGAGTTGCTGCAATCCCCTCGTGGTTCTTCTCATGAGCCTCTTGGGCTAGTAATGTGGCCAATCTTGACTGCATAGGGATCAGAGGAATAGCAGTCTTGCCTTCATTCCAGGACTGAATCCGTCCTCCGCAGAGTAGGAGCCCCGTGACCTCATCTTTTCGGACCACGAGTCGGTCCAGAGTTTCATCCCGGAACTCAACTCCGTCCTGGGCTTCAAGGGCAAGGTAATGGAAGGCCTCTGCCCTCTCAACAGCTGTAAGACAAGGCTTTGCATTTTCATTGGCAGTGGCCTGGTGGCTGCCACCTAACCAGGCCTCCACTGCCCGCCGAGTCCAGGCAACAGTCCCGCACAGCCTGGCGAGGGAGCTAAACCTCCCAAGCTCAACGAGGCGCACAAGGGCCACGGGCCGCACCCGTAGGATAGACAGAGGTGGAGTGGTCCCGGGGCCGCCAGGCTCAGGAGGCTTCATTCTGATGTCGCTCTCATTTTTCTGTCGCCTTGTGACCACGGCAGAGAATACGCGTCTTTGAAGCTTCTTGATGCTCTCATCGGCGACCGTGGCAGCGATTTCATTTGCAGTCTTCACCGGCCACTTGCGGAACTCAGGCCCGTTCTGCCACTCCGAGTCCTCGTTCAACTCCTCAGGAGTCGCTCCCCTCGTAAGGATATCGGAAATGTTTGGGTCTCCTTCAACCCACTTCTGGTCGAGAGGAGTAAGCTTGGCCTTCGACTCCACCAGCCTCACGATGACCTGACCAGGCTCTGTTTCCCAGCGGAGATAAAGCACAGCTCCGTAAGAAGCTTCGTTCCCATCAGAGAATGTAACCCCAATTGGGGGGCCTAAGGCTGCAGGGGGGGTGAGGCTCCGGTCAAATCTTATTTGGCCGAGCCTTGCATACTCCTCAAAAAGTCTGACTGCTGACTCCCGGAGTCCTGGTGACAGTGGGTCATCCCATGTGTCCTTCATCGGGCGATTTTTTCTTGCTTCTTGAAAGGACTCCCTTACGAGTATTACCCCTTTCTGTTTCGCAGGGGAGACCAGACCAATGGGGTCATAGAGGCTGGCAATTTGGCCAAGAAGCAAGCGCCGGCTCAGCGGCTCAGGAGTGCTGCTCCTAATCTCGTCCTCTTTTAAGTCAAGCCCAGTCCTCATCTTTCCCCTCTTCTTTGAGAAGTTTATTGTAGCGAGGATGCGTAGCTTGTCTGACTCGGGCTTGTACCCAACCCCGAGGGCTTTGCTGTCCTCCTCTTGCATCTGATTTGGGAGGGTGAGGATGTTCGGCGTGCTCGGACAGCCAAGCTGGGGATTGCTCTGGGTTCCCCCCCTCCCACTTTGGCCAGAGAAGACCCAGGGTTTTAGAGAGAACCCTCCTGCCTCCAAGATTTTCTCCACTCCAACAGTTGTCTCTCCCTTTGTGAACTCGGTGTTCAGATTGCTTGAGTCCACAAGGACCTCCTCATATACTTTTGAGGCAGTTCTCATGGACCTCGCGACATGAGTGTCAGACTGGTGGAAGGTTAAATCTACCATCTCAAGGAGGTCAGGGTGGGTCCCAGCGACTGTCTTTCCAAGTGGGCCATCCCAAAGGATCAGGTCCCCTTTTCTCCTGACTGGCTGTGGGACCAGGCGACCTTCCCTGTGGCTGATGAGGAGATCGATTTTAGTGGGCCGGACCAAGTCTTCAGCAGCAATACCAGGGAAGAACCCTTGAAGTTGATGTGGTGTGGCTTTCTGGGTGACCTCTGCGATGCTCTCCAGGCCGTAGCAAATGATCTTATGCACTCCCACCGTTCCCTCGGGAGTTCCTACCCTCAACCGAAGGGTGTATCTTCTGGTCATGATTGTCCTCCGCATCCCACCAACTCCATGCACAATCAATTTGATGTTCTCTCCACATAGTCCGAGACGCTTGGCTCCAGTATTTGTGATGTAATTGGTATCTGAAGCAAGGTCAATCAATGTTCCTATGAGATGGCCAGAGTTGGTAGTGACCTTGAGGAGCATCATTAGTACTGGATATTCTTTAGGTACACTTCCAGTGCTGGTGCAGATTGCTGTGGTGGTTTTGTTTGAGAAGACTTTCCTGCACTCTGTCCTCTGCTCTGGAGTTAGCGTTGCAAGAAACTCTTCGTGCTGGTTGGTTAGGCCAAGAGGCCTTTTCACTACTTTCGCTGGGACTTTACTGCCACCGTCCCTTTGAGTGGCGAACCTGGGGCAGAGCAGGTAGTGATGAGCCTCGTCTTGCCGGCAGTCCGCTTTACTGCAGAGGAACCCTGAGTTGCAACGGCCATCCTTGGGGTGAATATTCAAGCACCTGTTGCACACACCATGGGTCCTTAGGTGAGACTTTCTTTTTGCCAGGTCCAAGTCCCTGAAGGTTTTGCAAGCAAAAAGCCTTCCAGTGTGTGTTTCGTCGCCACAGACGGAGCATTGCAATTGTGTCTTTGCTGGAGGCCCGTGTTGACCTGCAGTGACCCTGGAGAAAGCCTTCTTCGCCCTCTTCTCTGAAGTTTCTATCGGGCGTTTCTCAAAGGGAGTATTTTCTGCAAGGCTCGTTTCCAACTGGTCCAGCTCTTCAAGAATTACCTCCTGTCTCTTTAGGAATTGAAGAAGACACTCAAAATGGTTCTGATGGGCGAAACCATTGGTGGGCACATTCTTGTGATCCACCCATTTCTCCTTTAGGAAGTTCGGTAGCTTACTCTCCAGAGACTGTGCCACCAGACTTTTTTTCTTGTCGGACTTTGTCATCCATATCTTCATCGGATGACTGCGTGCATCTTGGGTCTCGCCAGCTATCCTCCCAGTCTCTTACTCGGCGCCACAGAGCTCGGACCTTCTCCTTGAGCATCTTTGTGTTGGCATATGAGATAAGAGCATCCCAGTTCCTGCATCTTCGCTCGAGCTCATCGATCCTCTCTCTCAGGCCACATCTGGTGAGCTCAAAATCAGACCTCTTTAACTTCTTTATGTTGCAGCCCTCAACCTGATCCATTTTGGTCTCTGCACTGGAAACACATTCTCCGATGTCATCTGCTGCAAACTTAGTCCAGATTCTTTCTTGAATGAGCTCAACGGTCTCTGTATTTACGGAGGCACTCAGCTGTCTTCTCCGCTATGCAGGCTTCTTCTTCTTTTGCCTTGTCCTCTTCATCCTCGGTTCCGTTCACCGCATTGAGGGCTTCAGCATAGTCATCTCCTGCATCACTGACCCTCTCATAGTCCACCTCAAGGATCCTCAGCTCGTCAATCAGGGCTCTCTCTCCTAACAGTTTGACTTTGGAGGCAAGCTTATTGGCCCTCTTGGTGAAGGAGGATTGCGCAGCAGAGCGCATTCCTCTGAGGGCTTCAAGTTCCTGTGTGTCCATTTTCCTTATTCTTTATCTGACCTGGGTTTGGTTCCACCAGCAGGGTCCTTTCCCTCCAAATGGTGGTTCTCCTTTGGTCAATTGTTTAGGTGGACACAGTGTTGTTTCGCTTGGAGAGTTATTTATTCCTCTTCAAGGCTTAAAACTCATCGGGGGATTTGTAGGTAAATTCCAATCTCATCCAACCCGTTGGTTATTACTGTTCAGTTTTTTCCGTATTGGCCCTCTGAATAGGGGTCGTCACTCAGCATAAAAGGAATTACTCGCACTGCACTCTTTTGCTTGTTTTATTTGGTACTATTGCAGAAACAGTAGCAGCAGCAGAAGCAGAAGCAGCAGCAGAAGCAGAAGCAGGTAATAACCTACAAGTAAACATGAACATAAAACAATGTATCTATCTTGAATCATCATAATGTAAATAATAAACATGAATTCATCAACTGAACCATAATGTTGTCAACCATGATATGACATATCAATCACTGTGATTTTATCCTAACTTATTAATTTTAGCATTACATTTTATTATCACCATTAATTTATGTCATATAATGTTTTAAATGTGATCAGAATTATTTATAATGTCTCTATGGTTCATGGACAATCATATTAAAAAGACATAAAACACCGGCGCTCTGTTTGAGGCACACATTACACATATGAGCAGAACTACATAAAAGAACTACAAATCCCATCAGCCAAACCAGGAAGTAAAGTGCCGGTATTTTTAACTCAAACCTTCGAAATGCAGCTGGACACATGCAACGTGACAACAATCTAATCCAGCAGATTTCAATCCACACATTACTGTTAATTTTGCCAATGTTGTTCAAAGACTAAATAATGAGTGTTTGCCCTGGTTGTGACGCAGCAAGTCCGCCGCACAACAAGCGCTGCGGACACAGCGGATTTACAACAAACAGAAAAGCAAGGAAGCAGGCAAGCATGGAATTTAAACAATAATTCAGCTGATCTAACAAAGCAAAGCGGACATAACAAATGATCTTACCAGTGGGGTATGCTGGTGACGAAGCACGCTGTTTTTACAAACGAAACAATGACGCCATTTTTAAAGCCGACATGGTCACCTGTCAGTGGTAGCCCCGCCCATCTTAAAGTCCCAGGTAAGTCCGCCATAAATACATATACACATAACAAATACACATATTAAATCCAACAGCTACTGTCAACAACTTGTGATCTGATTGGCTATCGCAACTGTCTATCACCTGTATGTGATCTCAAATTCATCCGCTAACGGTCCCGATGAGTATCCAATCACAGGACGTGTAAATGTCACGTTCAATATGAGGCCATCTAGAAGGCTTTACTGACAACAACTCGTGATCTGATTGGCTGTCGCAACTGTTTATCAACTGTATGTCTCCGATCACTTACAGTGCACAGACGCCAGCATTGTTGATTCTGAAGGCCCCTGGCAGATTTGGTACAGCATGGCAACAAAAGCTAGCTGAATTCTGATTGTATACAAACTGGCAGAGGTGTGGACTCGAGTCACATGACTTGGACTCGAGTCAGACTCGAGTCATGAATTTGATGACTTTAGACTCGACTTGACAAAATGTGAAGAGACTTGCAACTCGACTTAGACTTTAACATCAATGACTTGTGACTTCACTTGGACTTGAGCCTTTTGACTTGACATGACTTGACATGACTTGCCACTTTCCCCAAAATCCAAAGCTTAAAAAGTTATTTGGGAGCGCTCCGTATTTTTCATTTTCTTCGTCTGTCTATCAGCGTGTTATTCCTGTCAGCTGGTGTGCTGTCAGTACAACAGCCAATCAAATTAGAACTACGTTGTTTTCATCACACAGCATTCATCCAATCAAATTGCAGGACAACCAATGAACAAGAGTTGTCCAACAACGTGCCAGTGATAAACAATTATGTTAAAGTTGGTTTCGTTCGGGTATAAAAACTACGACTTGGTCAACAAAAAACGAATTGCGGTATGCAAATCACGCAGTTCGAATATTACAGACGGAGACGCAACAACTTCCAACTTCGTTCGACATTTGAAGTTGCACACAGAAGGGTAAGTTTTGAATGTAAGATAACGTTTATTGGCTAAGTAACGTGACTTTTATTTGCTGTGTAGTTAAATCAGTGAGGCTGCAAACTCACTGCTAACGTTATAACCATAGACATCTTATAAGTAGACGCAGCATAGAGCGCTACTGCCTACTGGCGCAGACGAGGCGCGGGGCCGCCATCTTGGAGTGGTGATCCGCTCCACTCAGTGCAATTCATTTGGCAGGAGCAATGAACTGTCAGCGCATTTAATTCATTTTACCTCACTGAATACCACTGATTTTCACGCGCTTTTTTGTCATACGTGTAGCTATGATAACAGACACATGTTTTGGCGTGTTTTATTATTCATAGTTTGCTTAACAGTAATATAATATTCTTATACACT
This sequence comes from Nerophis lumbriciformis, assembly GCF_033978685.3. Taxonomy (NCBI): domain Eukaryota; kingdom Metazoa; phylum Chordata; class Actinopteri; order Syngnathiformes; family Syngnathidae; genus Nerophis; species Nerophis lumbriciformis. Next base: position 32,375,188 of record NC_084557.2, on the reverse strand, counting down.
ATAAATGACCAGACGTCCGAGATCAAAACTGGGAATATAATCCCAGAGAAGGGGGAAAAAAACGGTAATCTATTTTTAAATTGAAGAAACAATATGATTAGGTTATATATACATATGTGTGTATCCTACATAAACAATGTATGAATACATTAGATATCTATATATCTTAGGGACCTATAGACTGTATCTCTGTTGCTTCAGCAGCAGATAGTTTATTCTGTCTTGACACTTTGTATTGATATTTTCTATTACATTCTTCCCTTAAATGATAATGTTTGCAGTGATTGTTTTATATGTATTATTTTATGTAAGTCGCTTTGGATAAAAGCATCTGCCAAATACTTAAACATATATAAACACCTGAAAGTCTTCATATCAGCTAAAACCACCAATCTGTTTCACTGGATTCAGAATAAAACCAAATTCTGTTCAACCCAACAATGTTAGTATTTGAATATTGTTACTTGAAGACTGATTCCTGGTTACAATTATACTGTTAAGAAAGTATTGTCTTATACTTTGCCTAAAATGAGAATGCATCATAATCAGTGGCGGCTGGTGAATTTTGTTTTAGGTGTGGCTGAAAGTTTGTAAACCAAACCCCTGTAGGGGCGTCATCCTCCCCCAGAAGATTTCTTTGTGATTTTCACATACACATATTGAAGATCTTTGATCCTTCTCAACTCTGTGGTAATATTATTTTCATAAAACACAACCAATAGTACGTTAATGTTAAATCTCACTTGTGAAAAGTAATCCCCCGATTCCTATTTTCAACAGTCCGCTCATTTGAGCAGGAAAACGGTGAACACCACCATCTTTGTTTTCTACCTGTCATCTGTCAGTTTCGGCTGCTCGCCGGCTCCTCATCAGCACTTCAAGATGGCGGCCAAATTGCTCACGTCACAGCAACCAATGCTGCGTCTACTTATAAGATGTCTATGGTTATAACGTCATTGCAAACACGGCAATCTGTTGCGTCCACTGCAGTTTGCTACCTTATTCATACTTTTTGTCAAGTGATTTTTTTTTAAGCAGGGTTTCATGAGGTACCTATACATAACGTTACGTTAGTCAATGTATCACACACAGTAACGTAACGTTAGACGGCAGTCAGCAGCACCGCGTATTTTAGCCACCTACAAAAAGACAAACATAGTCAAATAAAGGTCAGTTAAAATGTATACTATATTAAGAATATGTGTACATATTGCATAGGGTCCTGACATCTAAAAAGTACAACTCTGTTCATTGTTATGTTCATATATTTGTTATGTTTTTCATGTGTACGCACACATAAACACACATACAGTATGAGATGAGATCAATGAGATAAGGTAAGAATAGGATAGAAACTGCTGTGGAACTAGTTACAATGCAATATGCCATGGAAATACAATGTTAACACTTTTGTGCAAATAAGTACAGTTGCACTTGGGTTTTTTTCAAATGTGTTTATTCTGTAAAGGAATGAGTTACATGTTTAAAATGACTGGTTAATAGTGCTATTTTGAAGTGCAATCCCAGGTAACACATGAACGTTATGTGAACATTAGGAGAACGTAGTGGCATTGTTATGGGAACGTTAGTTTGTAACGTTCAAAGAACGTGAGGTTGTGGAGTTCTTGCTTGGTTAGCAGAACGTTAGCCATGAACGTTTGGCAAGAACGTTTAGGGAACTGTTTAGGAACATGCTATTTTCGTCTGTTTTTGTGCTATATTGTCAGGACTAACACTCAAACAGAAAATTCAACAATAATTCTTTATTAGTGATAATTATAATACAATAGAAATGGAATGCTGTGGTATTTACGTCTGTTTTTGTGCTATATTGTCAGGACTATAACACTCAAACAGAAAATTCAACAATAATTCTTTATTAGTGATAATTATAATACAATAGAAATGGAATGCAGTGGTATTTACGTCTGTTTTTGTGCTATATTGTCAGGACTGACACTCAAAACAGAAAATTAAACAATAATTCTTTATTAGTGATAATTATAATACAATAGAAATGGAAGTTCTGCCATCCGGGAGGAGCTCAAAGTAAAGCCGCTGCTCCTCCACATCGAGAGGAGCCAGATGAGGTGGTTCGGGCATCTGGTCAGGATGCCACCCGAACGCCTCCCTAGGGAGGTGTTTAGGGCACGTCCGACCGGTAGGAGGCCGCGGGGAAGACCCAGGACACGTTGGGAAGACTATGTCTCCCGGCTGGCCTGGGAACACCTCGGGGTCCCACAGGAAGAGCTGGACGAAGTTGCTGGGGAGAGGGAAGTCTGGGCTTCCCTGCTTAGGCTGCTGCCCCCGCGACCCGACCTCGGATAAGCGGAAGAAGATGGATGGAATAGAAATGGAATGCTGTGGTCTTGGTCGTGCGCGTCAGTGTACTCCTGCCCCTTCTTGTTGGTTCTCTTCCTGGAAGTAAATAATTATAGATATTCACAAATACAACAAAGACAGCCCTGGAATGTAGATGAATTGAATTCAATTAAAACATGGCATAATTTACTCCTTGTTTACCTGCTCAATGCTCACTGGTCTCACTAGCGTTTGCTTGGTTATTTTCCCTTTCCCTGTTTTCTTCTTCTTCACTTCCTGCAAGTATTTATAATTGCAAATTCAACACAGAACTGGGATCTTTATGAATTGAATTAAAACATTGGCATAATTACTTTATCATTTACCTGGTCACTCATCTCACTGTCCATTTCCTTTTTACACTTCCCTTTGCCCTTCTTCGCCGTCGCTTCCTCTTAATTCCTCCTCTTCTCCTGCAAGTAGTTATAATTGCAAATTCAAAAGACATGCAGTGGAACTTCAATAAAATGGAATTCAAAATTGGGATATCTTATCATAATTCTCCGTACCTCAAACTTTGAACCTCCCTTTCGAAAAGTGGCCAGTTTCAGGACCTCTCCAAGCTCACAATCTACTTCAGCTGTGGTCGTCTGTTTGTAAACACCCCTGCATGGCTCTGGAATCACCAGCACAATTTAGAATTCCCTTTAGAATAAATACCGTAATAATAACAGCTAAATCGACCTTGTGAGCATACATGCAACATGTTCAAAGATGCAAACCTATTATTAACACTTACTTATTATTATTCTGTAAAAGGGCAAGTCCTCAAACGCCACTTTGCCTGTCTTTCCACGGAGACCAAGCTGCTCCAGGACTTTGTTTGTGGCAATTTTCCTCAGCATTGTCCTCACCGTGTCTGCCAAATTCTGCCCACCAAGAGCAGTAAGAGCTTTCACCTATACAAATAAATAAACAACAATATTGTACTTGATTAGAACATGTTTTTTGATAACTGAGCAAGATAATTTTGCAGTGGGGAATTAAAACTAATTACCAGCTGCTTTCTGAGCAGAAGATCAGTGTCGAGCTGTTCACAGAAGGCCTTAAGCTGCTCAAGAGTCTCGAAAGGCTTCTCAATGAGATCTTGAACATCCACAGCTTCTGGCCCCACAGACTGTGCTGCCAGCCCTCTCAGCATGCGCATAATTTCTCCCTGGTTCTCAACTATTTTTTGAACTTTCATGTTTAACTGGAAAACTGCAAAGACAACAAAAGTCAAAGAGGTAATTCGTATTACTGCCCGTTGTAACAGCCTGTTTACCACCACCTATCAACAGTTAAATAGCCAACTAACGTTCACTTTCAAGGGCATTCCTGCTGCTTCTTGGAGTGGTCTGGTACTGACTCGTACTGGCTGGAGTGGTTTGGTACTGGCTTGAGCTGGATGCATGATTCCTGTCTGGACTGAGCCTGTAAGTGCTGCTTCTCGCTGGGCTGTGAGGTCGGCCTGGATGCCTTGGAATGGTGTAGTATTGGCTGGTACTGGCTGAAGTGGTCTGGTACTCGCTGGAGTTTGGAAAGTTCAATGGTGGGAGCACTGGCAGTAGGGGTGCCTGGATGAGGATCTGTAATTTCTCTTTTCTGCACTTCTTTTTTGGCCAAATTTCCTCTTCGCCTAAACCAACGAAGACAATTACATTTATGCACCACTAAGTAGTGTTTGAGTATTGTAAGTAAACAGTCTTTGAAAAGTGACTAACCGTCAGCATCAAACACATCTTCCTCATCGTTTCTATAACGTTCAGGGGTGATGTGGCTCCATTTGGTTGACATTTCTTCTTCCTCTGGGCTCGAAAACATTTCAGCTTGTTTTTCATATTGAAGGGCCTTGTCAAAGTCTTCTGCAAAATTTCAAAGTATGCTGATGACTCAAGATGAATTATGTTGTTTTAGATATACATGATATGACTTTGACAATATTCCCTTACCAGTCAATGTTTTCCTGAAAACCCGAATTGGCAGCCTATCCCAGACTTCTTTGTCAGGAATCTCAGCTCTCCGGATTCTGGAGTGGGTAGGATTTGGCTTTGGCCAATAGCAGAAGCTATTCTGAAGATAAAATAATCCAGACCTCAAAATATCTTCAAAGCAGTCACTATCACTCTCATTTTCTGAATCAGATGACAAGGTGACATGATGGTCGATTAGTCTCCAATCAGCATCATTTTCATCAGGCTCATCCCTATCAGGGCCACTGTAGGTGGCATTGTCAGCACCGGCGGCAGTGCAGGAAGCAGTCTCCGCAGCATCCATGTACTGAAGGGTTGTCACTGTTTCTGGAGTTGTAAAGATTGCCGTGTCATTCTCTTGCTCGCTATCATCACTCTCTAATTCTAAAGTTGACTGTCGGCATTGCTTCTTCAAATGCCTAGTTGTGGCAGCCCATCTACGCTTATAAGCCCTCTGTTGAAACTTCTTCATTGTGTTGTTTATTCTATAAAAAAAAAAAAAAACAAGGAAAATGGGTTGCCCTATTATCGCCCACATTTTTACTATATTTTGCTAAAAACATCAAAATTAATTGTATTTTTATTTTTATTTTTTTGTGACTCCTTATTACATCCAGCCATAGAATTATACATTAAAATAAACATATTTGAAATAATTGATTTTAAATTATCATAATAATTCATTTAAAATGACCATATTTAATTATTAAAATAATAGCTTGTTTATCAACAACTTTAGCATTTTATTCATTACATTTTGAAACTCTCAGAAGCCAAGTTATGTTATATTCCTTAATATTTATTTATGCAAGTTTGAAGTATCAATTATCTAAACACAGTTTTGTTTGCATATTTTCAGGATGTATATATATATATATATATATATATATATATATATATATATATATATATATATATATATAATATGTATGAAATACTTGACTTGGTGAATTCTAGCTGTCAATATACTCCTCCCCTCTTAACCACGCCCCGCCCGCCCCCACCCGCCACCTCCCGAAATCGGAGGTCTCAAGGTTGGCAATGCTCAATAGCTTCAGTTTCTTCTTCAATTTCGTTTTCGCTACCTGCCTCCACACTACAACCATCAGTTTCAATACATGCGTAATCTGTTGAATCGCGTAAGCCCCTGAAATCCGAGACTGAATCCGAGCTAATGTCGCTATATCTTGCTGTTCTATCCGCCATGTTTGTTTGTATTGTGACGTCACAGGAAAATGGACGGGTGTATATAACATTTTTTTAGGGATATTGTGTAATGGGTAACATTTAGAAAAAAACTTTGAAAAATAAAATAAGCCACTGGGAACTGATTTTTAATGGTTTTAACCCTTCTGAAATTGTGATAATGTTTAACGGAACGTTCAGGCAACATTCGTGCCATATGGACCTCAAAATATGACACTGACGGGGCAAATTATTGTTTAACTAGGCTACAGATAGATCCACCCTTCTTCAGAAGTCATTCGTTGGTATTTGGAAACTATATAACAGCCAATATGCACGAGAAATGCATGCTAGTTTATATGGTGCCGCGCGGCAGTTGAGCATGGCGCGCATTTGACACAACGCTAAAACCGTAAAACGGTCTGAAATTAATCATGTAGGGTAGAAATTGTTACACAAAAACGTGCTTCATATTTCACTCTTTCTATCTACTTACATGTGATCAATGGATGGCGCACCGTATTGCCTGATTATCGGGATTCTGGAATTTGCAGCGTTGTCGAGCTTCGTCTTTGTCTCACGGAAGCTTCTACGCGCATGCGTGCAGCCTTGACTCAGCTCAGCTGACGTCAGATTGTTCGAAAAACACAACACGTTCGCGGAACGTTAGGGAAACGTTACTACATAATGTATATAAAGTAAATTTGCGAAAAAAAACATTTCGAAAAGCCTAACGGTCGCTGTTTCCATTGCAGGCAAATATTTTGTGTGTCAGATAGGTTTTGATATGTTCTGAGAATGTTCTTAGAATGTTCTCATCTTGCATAACCAAACGAGAACTGTCAGGTTCAAATACAGGACATCTGTTACACAAGACAAAAGGCAAGGAATGAAACAGAGACAGAATTCAATTTGGACTCAATTGAGGAGAGACGTGGTCACTGTACTCTCTGCACAGTCCTGCACCACGCTCTGACCAAGAAGGTTCTCGTCTCCTCTTTTAATTCAGATCTTCCATGTTCACGCACCAACATATGTCACAATAGGAATGGGGAGGTATGTAAAACAGTCATTGTTTTTGGTCGCTTTGAAGTCCAAGAAGAGGACTTCTCGGGCTTGGCTCTTCCTGGATCCAGCTGGGGCAGGTGTTGGAGGACAATGGACAACCCCTCCCGTCTCCTGTCCACAGTGACTTCAAGAGGGCAGCGTCTCGTAAATAGCGTTGACCAAATAGTTGGAAGAGAGTTGGTGAATTACTTCAAAGAGAGTTCGTTTAACACTTCAAAGAGAGTTCCCCCAGGAGTTGAGCACATCCTGCCATCTGTCCGTGCTGAGCTCACAGTGGCGTTTCCCGAGACTTCATCCTTTTGTTAGGCCTCGAAATACAGCATTCATAATACAACATTTGAAATACAGCATTCATAATACAACATTTCTTTTGTGATAACTTACAAACAATTATTCCAACATTTCCCCCCTGTTTATCACAAAAACCTCCCCAGATTCTCTTCATCCCCAATAACTTCTTCTTGCGATTTTCAGTTAATGGTTCATTTTCCTAGGGCCAAGTTATGTTTACACTCAGAGTTCAACATCAATTTTTCTCATCGTTACTGGGTCTGGAAACAGATCAGGAACACCATCCAGGTAGGTATCCCCATCATCAGATTCATCTTCCTTATCGTCCGCCAGGAAGTGCATCTGAACAGCTTTATCATCTGCTGGGCTAATCGCTGTGGTAATCAGACGGTTAAACAGAGAACAGACAGGGAATACAACAACATCCACACAACGTCAGTATTGCTGAACACGGCCATAGATACTAGATACCAAAGACTTGTATTTGCCGAAACCGTCCATCCACCCATCCCACATAGATGTATCTATGCCTGAGTGCTCTTTCATTTTACCGTTGAGGGTGCGAAGGCCTTCCAGTGCTTTGGTCAGGCTACCTTCTGCATCGGTGTTGTTTGGTATGAACGTGCAACACTGTTCACCAAATATTGCGCACACACCCCCTCTTTCCGCTAACATGTCCAGCGCCATACGGTTTTGAAAGGCCATAAGGGAGGTGGCGGCGAGTTGATCAGCGACTGCTTCAAGTCCGGCCTGTGTCCAATTTCCCAATCTCTGTACGTTGTAGTGGACATAGTTTATTCTGTCAACATTCTTGTTAATCGTACACCACCAGTAGACGGATGATTCAAATTCAGCTGCAACTTGATTTACCAATTTATAGTCGTCAGATACACCTCTTGGACACCCATCAATATAAGTTGGATCTACAACACTTTGTCAGTTTACATCATGTCTAATTATTTTCCAATGTTCAGATATCAAACTGTTCAGGCGTGTTAACAATTCTTGTACAAATATTGATACTTTTACTATGTGTATGCAGTTATCTGATGATACGTTTCCTAACTGTTGTACAGAGTCTTGCATGTTAATGCAGGTATAATTAGCTTTTTTCACATATTTATCAAATATTGGTTTCTGTTTTGTCTCTTTAGCTACAGGGTCAATTTTGTTTTGCTCATTACTTCAATTCAACTTTTTTTGACTCATCTTGAGTAATTGTCTGGGCTTATACATACAACACAATCAGTTTTTGTAGCCTTTCCCACTTGCTCCGCCATAAGGAACAAATTAATTACCAAAACAGGAACCAATTATTATCAAACTTTGACACACCATCAAATGGTATGCTTACAACTTTGTCACAGTGGAATTTGTAGTGTGCTAGTTAACATGTCCCTTTGATAACACAAATACAATTCCAAATACTTTTTTTCCATTATATGACCTTTTTAAATACAATCCCAAATACTTTTTCCCATTACTGTTTTTCTGGCATGGGTTTTCTGGCATTTTTTTTTTCCACTAATGGGGTTACTCCGAATCCTCCCATTGCCCGTCTTCTAATACGACCTCCCCTGTGAGTGTATTTTACTTCTTGATTCTGCCAGTGGTTTGGGTTTACTATGGGTGCAGTATCATTTTGTTTCCTGAGTTCTACATTTTCCTCAGATTCCCAAGTGAACCATATTAGGGGGGCAGGGCCGACCAGTACCAATATCGTTAACCCATATGTTTATGGACCGTCTGAGCCATTGGGGTGTCATTTCTGCTGATTCACTCCTCTACCAAGGTCAGTGGTTTGGCTCAACTCTAGTCATCGTGTGCGTCCACACTATTACCAGACTTTGCTTCCCTTTCCTTATTGGATGATTCAACAGAAATGACCTTTTTACAATGTACTAAGTGTACCCAGGTTGGTCTTTCCACTATCTTTCAAATGGTGTTAGTCCTGTTCTACTTGTAATGTTAATGTACATTTTTACTAAATATTTGCATAATGCTTTTGCTACTGTCAGCACATCTGCTTTTCCTTTAGGAAATATTTCTAACTACTTTGAAAATGCATCTACTATGACCAGACAATAATGTTTTCCTTCACTCTTATTTAGTTAATTGCATAGATGTTTTATACAATTTTTTTTATAAGAATTAAACTATAGGAAGTATAGTACTTCTGTATAAGGGCATTCATATCCCTCCTGTTGAGCCATGAGTTCAACCTTGGCTCAATATTGCTGCTCACTTATACCGATTTTTCTTTGTAAGATTGGTTTATTGTCTGGACATACATAGATGTCTTTTTTGTTCAACATCATCCTCATAATTTCTTTGTATTCCTTTCATTGCTTGTCTCAATATATTGGTCAACTTGTTTTTGTAGTTCTTACAGCGTTTTTCAGCATTCTCTGTTCTTGATTTGATAAACGCCTTACAAAGTCTTATTTTTCTTTTTACATGCATTTTTCAAACTGTTTATCATCGAAGGTGCATTATTTTGCCTTTGTTTAGATCTGCATGGAACCTCAGGACAATGCTTGTTATACATATTACTTTATGCATTTTTTAAGTAATGTTTTAAACTCACTTAACTGTCTATATGCTACTTAATCTATACTTTTAAACTCTGAATTTACATTCTTCCCATAATCTAACTTAAGAATGTTATACTACACTTCAAAGTTAAACCTACTTTAAATTTACATGTAATAAATTCACTTTCACACCTCCCCCACTGCGCCACGCACACACACACACACACACACACACAAGGTGGTGTGTGAGGGCGTGAGTGCACTTCTTAGGGCAAAGGTCAACACTTGAGCTTCTCTCCTTTTTTTTTTTTTCTTCCCTCAGCTAATAAACATGTAACCCACTTTATCATTTTATCATACTATACCTCTCAACTCTTATTATAGTTATTAATCTAGGTTTTTATTTGTTCCATTATTTAATTATACATATATATATTTGTATATATAAAAGCGCTCTTTATATATCCAAACATACATGTATATCTTCAGTCTACCTTTTCTTCATCTCTTATTTCAATACCCCCATTATCTCTCTCTCGCATTAGTTTATTTCATTTTGCATTAATTCTTATTATTGATTTTCCCCTATTTCTTCATCTATTTTTACTTTTATCTCATTTTAGCACTTTGAGATTTTTCTCCTATTTGCTTTTTCTTTTAACCTATTTTTATTTTTATTTGAACCTCCAGGGTTTTTACACAATTTGTACCTGGAAAGATACACACTTAAACACACACTAACAAACAAACAAACAAACACGTTTGCAGTGATCTTACCACCAATGGCATACGCTGACAACATGACTAATTGGTGTCGTCTTTTAACAGTCATGCTGAGTTACTTTGATTTTTTTTTTTTTTTTTTTTTCCCAGGACAATTTCTTGCAAAATGTCCTTCTCTGCTTCAACGCCAACATGCAGTAGGGTCTAACCGCTGACGTTGTGGTTGTTGTCTTCTATTTTGGTTTAAATAGATTGTAATAGACCATATTAGATCTGCGTTTCTTTGTGTCTCTCTTTCCATTTTGAGAATTTGGAGTAATCCGTCGCCCTTGCCTAGAGCATCCACAATAACCCACTATTTACTTCTCACAACTTTCATATGGAGTGATAGCCTAATGGCGATTACTCCCACACATTCTCACATTCACACCTTTCAGTATATTGATCTACGGAAATTTCAATGTATATTACATGCGGACTCCGTCGCCCTCCAGGTTATTGTTTTTTCACGGACAAAATTCAGTTTTTTATTCTGAATAGACCATTTTAGGTCTGTTGGACTCCGACGTCCCCAGGATAATGGTTCACGGATATTTCAAATTATTGTGGGCTCCGACACCCCCTAGTATGTTTGTTTATGGATATTACGGATTCCAGTTTTCGCGGTTCCGTTTACCTGCAGTCTTTTGGCCTCTTCAGTTTTTATCTTAATTCAGTTTTTATTTAAAATTTTAATACTCACGGACGTTGGACTCCGACGTCCCTCTAATTTGGCCTTTTTACCTGTTATTTACAGGGTTTGTTTTACCTGTTAGAGCCTAGGATTTACAGGGTTTGTCTATGCGTCGTAACCCTCAGTCACACGCTTTCTCTCAGTCGTTTCTTTCTTCGTCAATTTAAAACGTACTCACTGCTCTCTGCCTTCCTTCCTTTTGTCCTCGGATTTTCCGTCAGTCTTTCAATTCCAGCCCGAAATGAAGAAAAAGCAGTTCCTCAATCAGGATTTGGTTGCCATGGTCCTCTGGTTTCACTCACTCATGCTGGAATCGTCAGACGTGTTGGAATCCGGCTCGAAGGACCAATTAGATGTCAGGTTCAAATACAGGACATCTGTTACACAAGACAAAAGGCAAGGAATGAAACAGAGACAGAATTCAATTTGGACTCAATTGAGGAGAGACGTGGTCACTGTACTCTCTGCACAGTCCTGCACTACGCTCTGACCAAGAAGGTTCTCGTCTCCTCTTTTAATTCAGATCTTCCATGTTCACGCACCAACATATGTCACAATAGGAATGGGGAGGTATGTAAAACAGTCATTGTTTTTGGTCGCTTTGAAGTCCAAGAAGAGGACTTCTCGGGCTTGGCTCTTCCTGGATCCAGCTGGGGCAGGTGTTGGAGGACAATGGACAACCCCTCCCGTCTCCTGTCCACAGTGACTTCAAGAGGGCAGCGTCTCGTAAATAGCGTTGACCAAATAGTTGGAAGAGAGTTGGTGAATTACTTCAAAGAGAGTTCGTTTAACACTTCAAAGAGAGTTCCCCCAGGAGTTGAGCACATCCTGCCATCTGTCCGTGCTGAGCTCACAGTGGCGTTTCCCGAGACTTCATCCTTTTGTTAGGCCTCGAAATACAGCATTCATAATACAACATTTGAAATACAGCATTCATAATACAACATTTCTTTTGTGATAACTTACAAACAATTATTCCAACAAGAACCATACAGTGACGTTACGCTAACGTTAGGTGTTACCTCAGCACTATCTTTTTCCCTGCAATTTCAAATGCACTTGTTTTAATAAATAAATACAGCGTTTTAAAAGCATACACAATCTGTGTAAATATATTAGTCTGTGGTTAAATGACTTGAAAGGACTCGAAACTCAAAATGCAGGACTTGGGACTTGACTTGAGACTTTCCAGTCTTGACTTTGGACTTGACTCGGACTTGCCCTGTCTTGACTCGGGACTTGACTCGAGACTTGAGGGTAAAGACTTGAGACTTACTTGTGACTTGCAAAGCAATGACTTGGTCCCACCTCTGCAAACTGGAACTAAAAACAACAGCACTGGAAGGAGCATAATATGACATGAAGAGAATATGAATACAGAAATTACTACGGAAGACCGCAACATGTATGACTTGCTTTCGAACGAATACCGTAAGTCAACCAACCAGAAGTAATTTAGCGGAAGTGACATCATCTAACTGCTGTTTACCGATTATAGGATACAATAAATATAAACATTAGCTCCAAATTACTCCTCTCTGAGCTGCCACCTTAACGTGGTAGAGGAGTTTGCGTGTCCCAATGATCCTAGGAGCTATGTTGTCCGGGGGCTTCTATGCCCCCTGGTAGGGTCTCCCAAGGCAAACTGGTCCTAGGTGAGGGATCAGACAAAGAGCAGCTCGAAGACCTCTATGAAGAACACGAACAAGGAACCCAGATTTCCCTCGCCCGGACGCGGGTCACCGGGGCCCTCCTCTGGAGCCAGGCCCGGAGGTGTGGCACGATGGCGAGCGCCTGGTGGCCGGGCCTGTCCCCATGGGGCCCGGCCGGGCACAGCCCGAAGAGGCAACGTGGGTCCCCCCTCCAATGGGCTCACCACCCATAGCAGGGGTCATAGAGGTCGGGTGCGATGTGAGCTGGGCGGAAGCCGAAGGCAGGGCACTTGGCGGTCCGATCCTCGGCTACAGAAGCTAGCTCTTGGGACGTGGAACGTCACCTCGCTGGGGGGGAAGGAGCCTGAGCTAGTGCGTGAGGTGGAGAAGTTCCGGCTAGATATAGTCGGACTCACTTCGACGCACAGCAAGGGCTCTGGAACCAGTTCTCTTGACAGGGGCTGGACTCTCTTCCACTCTGGCGTTGCCAGCAATGAGAGGCGACGGGCTGGGGTGGCAATTCTTGTTTCCCCTCGGCTCAAAGCCTGCACGTTGGAGTTCAACCCGGTGGACGAGAGGGTAGCCTCCCTCCGCCTTCGGGTGGGGGGACGGGTCCTGACTGTTGTTTGCGCTTACGCGCCCAACGGCAGTTCAGATTACCCACCCTTTTTGGATTCACTCGAGGGAGTACTGGAGAGTGCTCCCCCGGGTGATTCCCTCGTTCTACTGGGGGACTTCAACGCTCATGTTGGCAACGACAGTGAAACCTGGAGAGGCGTGATTGGGAAGAATGGCCGCCCGGATCTGAACCCGAGTGGTGTTTTGTTATTGGACTTTTGTGCTCGTCACGGATTGTCAATAACAAACACCATGTTCAAACATAAGGGTGTCCATATGTGCACTTGGCACCAGGACACCCTAGGCCGCAGTTCCATGATCGACTTTGTAGTTGTGTCATCGGATTTGCGGCCTCATGTTTTGGACACTCGGGTGAAGAGAGGGGCGGAGCTTTCTACCGATCACCACCTGGTGGTGAGTTGGCTGCGATGGTGGGGGAGGATGCCGGACAGACCTGGCAGGCCCAAACGCATTGTGAGGGTTTGCTGGGAACGTCTAGCAGAGTCTCCTGTCAGAGAGAGTTTCAATTCCCACCTCCGGAAGAACTTTGAACATGTCACGAGGGAGGCGCTGGACATTGAGTCCGAGTGGACGATGTTCCGTACCTCTGTTGTCGGGGCGGCCGATTGGAGCTGTGGCCGCAGGGTAGTTGGTGCCTGTCGTGGCGGTAATCCTAGAACCCGTTGGTGGACACCGGCGGTGAGGGATGCCGTCAAGCTGAAGAAGGAGTCCTATCGGGTTCTTTTGGCTCATGGGACTCCTGACGCAGCAGACAGGTACCGACAGGCCAAGCGGTGTGCGGCTTCAGCGGTCGCGGAGGCAAAAACTCGGACATGGGAGGAGTTCGGTGAGGCCATGGAAAAAGACTTCCGGACGGCTTCGAAGCAATTCTGGACCACCATCCGCCGCCTCAGGAAGGGGAAGCAGTGCAGTGTCAACACCGTGTATGGTGGGGATGGTGCTCTGTTGACCTCGACTGCGGATGTTGTGGATCGGTGGAGAGAATACTTCGAAGACCTCCTCAATCCTACCAACACGTCTTCCTATGAGGAAGCAGGGCCTGGGGAATCTGTGGTGGGCTCTCCTATTTCTGGGGCTGAGGTTGCCGAGGTAGTTAAAAAGCTCCTCGGTGGCAAGGCCCCGGGGGTGGATGAGATCCGCCCGGAGTTCCTTAAGGCTCTGGATGTTGTGGGGCTGTCTTGGTTGACAAGACTCTGCAACATCGCGTGGACATCGGGGGCGGTACCTCTGGATTGGCAGACCGGGGTGGTGGTTCCTCTCTTTAAGAAGGGGAACCGGAGGGTGTGTTCCAACTATCGTGGGATCACACTCCTCAGCCTTCCCGGTAAGGTCTATTCAGGTGTACTGGAGAGGAGGCTACGCCGGATAGTCGAACCTCGGATTCAGGAGGAACAGTGTGGTTTTCGTCCTGGTCGTGGAACTGTGGACCAGCTCTATACTCTCGGCAGGGTCCTTGAGGGTGCATGGGAGTTTGCCCAACCAGTCTACATGTGCTTTGTGGACTTGGAGAAGGCATTCGACCGTGTACCCCGGGAAGTCCTGTGGGGAGTGCTCAGAGAGTATGGGGTAACGGACTGTCTTATTGTGGCGGTTCGCTCCCTGTATAATCGGTGTCAGAGCTTGGTCCGCATTGCCGGCAGTAAGTCGGACACGTTTCCAGTGAGGGTTGGACTCCGCCAGGGCTGCCCTTTGTCACCGATTCTGTTCATAACCTTTATGGACAGAATTTCTAAGCGCAGTCAGGGCGTTGAGGGTATCTGGTTTGGTGGCTGCAGGATTAGGTCTCTGCTTTTTGCAGATGATGTGGTCCTGATGGCTTCATCTGGCCAAGATCTTCAGCTCTCACTGGATCGGTTCGCAGCCGAGTGTGAAGCGACTGGGATGAGAATCAGCACCTCCAAATCCGAGTCCATGGTTCTCGCCCGGAAAAGGGTGGAGTGCCATCTCCGGGTTGGGGAGGAGATCTTGCCCCAAGTGGAGGAGTTCAAGTACCTCGGAGTCTTGTTCACGAGTGAGGGAAGAGTGGATCGTGAGATCGACAGGCGGATCGGTGCGGCATCTTCAGTAATGCGGACGCTGTATCGATCCGTTGTGGTGAAGAAGGAGCTGAGCCAGAAGGCAAAGCTCTCGATTTACCGGTCGATCTACGTTCCCATCCTCACCTATGGTCATGAGCTTTGGGTCATGACCGAAAGGACAAGATCACGGGTACAAGCGGCCGAAATGAGTTTCCTCCGCCGGGTGGCGGGGCTCTCCCTTAGAGATAGGGTGAGAAGCTCTGCCATCCGGGGGGAGCTCAAAGTAAAGCCGCTGCTCCTCCATATCGAGAGGAGCCAGATGAGGTGGTTCGGGCATCTGGTCAGGATGCCACCCGAACGCCTCCCTCGGGAGGTGTTTCGGGCACGTCCGACCGGTAGGAGGCCACGGGGAAGACCCAGGACACGTTGGGAAGACTATGTCTCCCGGCTGGCCTGGGAACGCCTCGGGATCCACCGGGAGGAGCTGGACGAAGTGGCTGGGGAGAGGGAAGTCTGGGCTTCCCTGCTTAGGCTGCTGCCCCCGCGACCCGACCTCGGATAAGCGGAAGAAGATGGATGGATGGATGGATGGATGGGCTCCAAATTAAAGCCTTGCAGTCAATAATACAAAAATATGATCAAGTAATTATGTAAAGAATATTAACAATTTACTTTAGGACAACACACTCCCCCTGCGATGAGGTGGCGACTTGTCCAGGGTGTAACCCGCCTACCACCCGAATGCAGCTGAGATAGGCTCCAGCGACCCCTAAAGGGACACGCGGTAGAAAATGGATGGATGGACAACACACTCCCCGCCTGGCCTATGTGAGGCCACTACGATCACCAAACAACTCTAATCTTTGGGCAGGAGTAAACCAACTTCTGTTACTGGTCTCAAAAATGTTTGGTCTGTAGTCTTCACTTCGACCTTCCTGACCAAATTGTCGATAACGGGGAACGTGACGGTGACCATGGCCATAGGCCAGTAGTTACGAGCAGCTTGCTTGTCCTTGAGGAGAACTAGATCTCCTACTTGAAGATTTCGCCGTGACATATTCCATTACTGTCTCTGCTGCAAAGAAGGAAGGTGCTCCCTTCTCCATCGGCTCCAAAACTGGTTTGCAAATGCTTGCACTTGCTTCCATTGTTTGGTGTAAAGGTCCTTCTCTGTGAATTCTCCAGGTGGAGGTGGAGCTCCTGCCTTCTGTGTTAGGAGCATTAATGGTGAAAGAATGAAGGGTTGTTGTGGATCTATGGATACAGGTAGAAGTGGTCGTGCATTTATAATTGCAGTGACCTCCGCCATCAGATTGCAAAGGACTTTGTGGGTTATATGAGTCCCATGCTGCAGTAACACTGAATCCAGGATTTTTCTTGCAATCCCTATCATTCGCTCCCAGGAGCCTCCCGTATGGGAAGCGTGTGGTGGGTTGAATTTCCAAATGCACTGCTGTTCACTGAGAAACTTCTGCACTGCCTTGTCTATTCCAAGCTCTTTGCATGCTACCGTATAATTAGTGCCACAATCAGAATGAAGTTGATTTGCCGGACCTCGAAGAGCGAAAAAACGCCTGAGGGCGTTGATTCAACTTGAAGTGTCCATAGACTCGATTAACTCGATATGAACAGCTCTCGAACTAAGACAAGTGAACATCATGGCCCACCGCTTGCTCTCTGCTTGTCCTCCTCTGGTACGTCTGGTTAGGACAGCCCAGGGTCCAAAGACATCAACTCCCACATACGTAAAAGGAGGACAAGATTTGAGACGTCCCAGAGGCAAATTAGCCATTTGTTGTTCTTGAACCTTCCCTCAAAGTCCACGACAGATTGTGCATTTGTGAAGAATTGAGTTGATTAAAGACCGACCACCTAGAATCCACAATCCTGCTGCTCTGATGGCTCCTTCGGTAAAATGACGGCCTTGATGTTTTACCTGCACATGGTGGTGGCGCGTGAGCAACACAGAGATGTGGTTTTTTTTGGGGGAGGATTAGAGGATTATTTTCTAAACGTGTGAGTTCAGAGCACTTTAGTCTACCTCCCACACACATGAGTCCATCCTCCAATGTTGGGTTGAGTTTCAACAAAGGGCTGTTTCTTGAAACTGGCTTGTTTTCCTGTAAAGCTAAAAGCTCTCATTAAGAAGGCTGCCTTTTGTGCTGCCCTTAGAATAATATATTTAGCTTGGGCCATTTCATATGCAGTGCGTAGTTGGTGACACTTGTGCCAGCCTTTGCATCCATCTTTTTGATTTGACCTTTTGTATGCTCTTGCAACGTGGATGAGGAATTCCACACCCCTCGCCAAGGAAGTGAAAGTGGAAAATAGTTGGAAGCGATCTGGGTTAAGTATCTGACGTTCCAGGTAAGTAGCGCAGCAACACGTGAAAAAGAAGTTGGGAAAGGTGGCAATAAATACTGATAAAGTTGAGGAATGCTCATCAAACACTTATTTGGAACATCCCACAGGTGAACAGGCAAATTGGGAACAGGTGGGTGCCATGATTGGGTATAAAAGTAGATTCCATGAAATGCTCAGTCATTCACAAACAAGGATGGGGCGAGGGTCACCACTTTGTCAACAAATGCGTGAGCAAATTGTTGAACAGTTTAAGAAAAACCTTTCTCAAGCAGCTATTGCAAGGAATTTAGGGATTTCACCATCTACGGTCCGTAATATCATCAAAGGGTTCAGAGAATCTGGAGAAATCACTGCACGTAAGCAGCTAAGCCCCTGACCTTCGATCCCTCAGGCTGTACTGCATCAACAAGCGACATCAGTGTGTAAAGGATATCACCACATGGGCTCAGGAACACTTCAGAAACCCACTGTCAGTAACTACAGTTGGTCGCTACATCTGTAAGTGCAAGTTAAAACTCTCCTATGCAAGGCGAAAACCGTTTATCAACAACACCCAGAAACGCCGTCGGCTTTGCTGGGCCTGAGCTCATCTAAGATTGACTGATACAAAGTGGAAAAGTGTTCTGTGGTCTGACGAGTCCACATTTCAAATTGTTTTTGGAAACTGTGGATGTCGTGTCCTCCGGACCAAAGAGGAAAAGAACCATCTGGATTGTTATAGGCGCAAAGTTGAAAAGCCAGCATCTGTGATGGTATGGGGGTATATTAGTGCCCAAGACATGGGTAACTTACACATATGTGAAGGCGCCATTAATGCTGAAAGGTACATACAGGTTTTGAAGCAACATATGTTGCCATCCAAGCAACGTTACCATGGACGCCCCTGCTTATTTCAGCAAGACAATGCCAAGCCACTTGTTACATCAACGTGGCTTCATAGTAAAAGAGTGCGGGTACTAGACTGGCCTGCCTGTAGTCCAGACCTGTCTCCCATTGAAAATGTGTGGCGCATTATGAAGCCTAAAATACCACAACGGAGACCCCCGGACTGTTGAACAACTTAAGCTGTACATCAAGCAAGAATGGGAAAGAATTCCACCTGAGAAGCTTAAAAAATGTGTCTCCTCAGTTCCCAAACGTTTACTGAGTGTTGTTAAAAGGAAAGGCCATGTAACACAGTGGTGAACATGCCCTTTCCCAACTACCGTATTTTCCGCACCATTAGCCGCACCTAAAAACCACAAATTTACTCAAAAGCTGACAGTGCGGCTTTTAACCCGGTGCGCTTTATATATGGATAAATATTAAGATTCATTTTCATAAAGTTTCGATCTCGCAACTTAGGTAAACAGCCGCCATCTTTTTTCCCTGTAGAACAGGAAGCGCTTCTTCTTCTACGCAAGCAACCGCCAAGGTAAGCACCCGCCCCCATAGAACAGGAACCGCTTCTTCTTCTACTGTAAGCAACCACCCGCCCCCGGAAGAAGAAGAAAAAACGCGCGGATATCACCGTACGTTTCATTTCCTGTTTACATCTGTAAAGACCACAAAATGGCTCCTACTAAGCGACAAGGATCCGGTTCATGAAAAGACGCGATCTCTCCATCCGCACACGGATTACTACCGTATTTCACAGCAACTGATATTCCTGTGAACCGCACTGTGGAACGGGAGCACGTACGGTGAATATTCGCACCACAGGGAATGAGAAGTCATCCTTCACTGTGGTTCTAGCTTGCCATGCTAACTTCCACCCATGGTGATATTCAAAAGGAAGACCTTGCCAAAAGAGACCTTTCCAGCCGGCGTCATCATAAAAGCTAACTCGAAGGGATGGATGAAGAAAAGATGAGCGAGTGGTTAAGGTAAGTTTAAGTTTACGCGAAGAGGCCGGGTGGCTTTTTTCACGCAGCTCTGTCCATGTTGATATACGTATGTTTGTGATTGCACATTTGCGTACATTTTGGGAGTGAACAGAGTTGTTAGAACGCTGGTTTTTAATATATTATTAAAGTTTGACTGACCTATCTGACTGTTTTTTTGACATTCCTTTAGCGCAGTTAGATGCGGCTTACAACACGGGGCGGCTTATTGGTGGACAAAGTTTTGAAATATGCCGTTCATTGAAGGCGCGGCTTTTAACCCAGGGCGCCTTATGATGCGGAAAATACGGTACTTTGGCACGTGTTGCAGCCATGAAATTCTAAGTTAATTATTATTTGCAAAAAAAAAAAAGTTTATGAGTTTAGTGCATTCAATTGAATATGGGTTGAAAAGGATTTGCAAATCATTGTATTCCGTTTATATTTACATCTAACACAATTTCCCAACTCATATGGAAACGGGGTTTGTAAGTCTTTGACCACACGGGCACAATCTTGAGGGGAGAAGGCTTTAGTGACTTCCTCAGAGTTTGATGCAAACTTGTGCAAGCGAAGGTTCGATTCGGCGAGTGAACACTTTGTCCGTTGGAGCAGGTCAATGGCCTCACCTTCAGATGGTAGGGATACCAAGCCATCGTCCATATAAAAGTGCCTTTCCACAAACCTGACAGTATCAGCTCCGTGCTGCTGTGCACCTTCCCTGATGGCCTTTCGCAGCCCATAGATTGCCACAGCAGGAGATGTCCTGATGCCACAAGAAATGTAGGAAATTTTGATGATCTTCATGCACCAAAAAACAATGAAACATCTGCTGGATGTCTGCCATAATCGCAACTCTTTCTTTCTGGAAGCGCAGAAGAACGCCCAGCAAGGAGTTGTTGAGGTCGGGTCTAGAGAGGAGCACGTCATTTAGGGAAATACCTGCGTGTTGGGCGCTGGAGTCAAAAACGACTCTGATCTGGTCAGATTTTCGTGGGTGGTATACACCAAAGGATGGCAAATACCATCACTCTTCATCTTTCCTCAATGGCGGCGCTCCCTCTGCATGCTTGTTGGTTATGAGCTTTTCTATGAATGTGACATACTGTTCCTGCATTTCCGGGTTTCCTTTGGAGGGTTCGTTGTAGTGACATGAACCGCTTGATTGCCTGGTCCTTATTGTTTGGCAAACGTTGACGTGGTTCCTTAAATGGGAGTGAAGCGACCTAATTGTTGGATCCATCTCTGTAGGTGTGAATGTCCATGATATTTAGAAAGAGGAGGTGATCCATTGATGGGGCGGGTTTGTTGTCATGTTCAGTTTGGTTGAAAACTGTCAATCCTAGCATCCTTTCTTGTGATTTGCAGGACTGGTTGAAGGATTGTTGCTTCTTCTGCTTCCACATGTAAATGACTGCAAGGCATACTTGGTCAACAGCCATACAGGTTACACTGAGGGTTGTGATATAAACAACTTTAACACTCTTACTAATATGCGCCACACTGTGAACCCACACCAAACAAGAATGACAAACACATTTCGGGAGAACAACCGCACTGTAACACAACATAAACACAACAGAACAAATACCCAGAATCCCATTCATCCCTAACTCTTCCGGGCTACATTATACACCCCCGCTACCACCAAACCCCGCCCCCCCAACCGACGCGCGGAGGAAGGGGGGGAGGTTGTTGGTAGCGGGGGTGTATAATGTAGTCCGAAAGAGTTAGGGATGCGTGCACCTTTTTACCTGCACGCTGCCTCCCGCTGTTTCCGACATCTACAAAGGAGTTAGCTACCGGCTGCCACCTACTGATTTGGAAGAGTTTTACACGGTTACTCTGCCGGGCTCTAGACAGCACCGACACTCAACAACAACACATCATTTGCAGACTAGAATTACTGGTTTGCAAAAAATTTTTTTAACCCAAATAGGTGAAATTAGATAATATCTCACGGCACAGTGGTTGAAAAACACTGATATACTGTATATATAATATGTAAATATTACATATATGTTATATTTGATATTGCTACTATGGTAAATTTTTAGTCTACTTTATACCTGCATTATCCTTTCCATCCTTTGTAACTGAGCTACTGTGTAACAATTTCCCTTGTGGATCAATAAAGTTTGACTGATCTATGGGGAGAAAAATAAGGGAGATTGCTGTGTGTGTATGCACCCCTGAGTCCCCTCTAGTGGTTTGCCAATAATGATTGTGCAAAACAAGAAGCAAAATAAATGTAATTCATCTTTATTGTTGAAATTCACCAAAACTTTTCTGCAACTATATCTAACAGCATTCTATGTTGTCGCCGTCACCATAAGGGTGACACCATAGCAAAAAGACATTTGCAAATAAGGAAATAAAAAAAAAGACATCCCAGAGTCCATCTTCAATAAACGCATCTCGCCACATCCAGAATAAAGCACAAACATTGCACAACAACTTATCATAGCATCGCGTCAAGTCTCCGTCCTGAAATTACTTCCTCAAGAGCATTTCCGCCCTTTTATTTTGTTTTTTTTATATTTTAATGAAATTTGATGAAATGTTTATGAGTGGCAATGGTTATCTACGTATTATTGATTCATGATTCAAAGCAGGGATAGCATCAATCGGCAACTTGACTTTTATAGATCATGCAAAGGCCTGAAAATGAAACAAAAGCCTATTTTTATAACCTTCAAATTTCTGTGGACTGATTCTTGGAAATACTGTAAAAAGGATTTTAGATGTAATTTGTGTGTTGTAGAGGATTCACATTGTAAAGTGAACACATGGTTTAGCTAAAAAGATGTGCAAATAATATTATGACACTTACGTATAAGATTTCCTTTAGAATTTGAATGCTATACAATAGCTTTTATTACCGTATTTTTCGGACTATAAGTCGCAGTTTTTTTCATAGTTTGGCCGGGCTCCAATGCGATTTATATGTTTTTTTCCTTCTTTATTATGCATTTTCGCCAGGTGCGACTTATACTCCGGTGCGACTTATACTCCGAAAAATACGGGTAAGTGCTAATTTTATGGTATACTATCTATTAGTTGTGTCTGTTCTATATGAACTCTCAAGAGAGCATTCCAAGCCCTCTTTTATTTTGGTAACATTGGCTGAGAAAACATTGTACATATTAGCTGTTTGACTTCCCCTTGGCAAAACAAATGTATTTACTGTATATATGGCTATTTTCTCCTTTGGCGACCGTCTCTGTGATCCGGAGCTCTTTAAACAATACACAGAGTACTAAAGTTTCCACGTCTCTCGAGAGGCAATAGCGTAAATACTTCGACTTTGACATTCTTGTACAAAAGATTGCAGTATTTTGACTGGTATGGCTATATTTGCTCGATCAAATGTTGGAAATGCAGCGAACGGATGCATCGCGGGCAAAAATTCCGCCACACGTCCCTATGGACCAGATTTCCTTTTGTGATGACGGGTGGTGTTTTTGAGTAATAATACAATGGGTCGAAAGGTTTCTGAAAATGGTGTAAAGCCTTCACAGATGTCAAGGACCGCATCAAAAATGCAGTGAAAGAAACAAGTCATCAGAACAATGTCAAGAAAATTCCCCTCCCGCACAACTTGCATAAATATCTTCAATAAATCATCTGCTATATACAGAAGTACATGGACATGGTACACACACACAGCCTGGCCGTTACCAGCAGATGACTTGAACAGCAATACTTAGTGCAGTGACTAATAATCTGTCTAAATGGTCCCCTCTTCAAGACATAAATCATCAAAAATGTCTTTATGCCGTAGAATACGGCAGACATCTTTCAAGTAAAATTGGTATTTATCTGAAAAAGTACTTTAAATTGCGGCAGGTCATCACTTCAAAGCCGACTGGGCCGAGAAACGACGACGCCCATGCCGACAAAAACTGCTGAGCAAAATGACTGACAAACTTGGGAGTAATTCATTTTTTCCCCCACTCTTCCACATACATTAAAAAAACGGTAAACAAAGTACAGAAATGTTTCTGTTTTAAAGTTTTGGGAACACTTTGGTTTGGGGCACATATTCTAAGTCAGTGTTTTTCAACCTTTTTTGAGCCTAGGCGCATTTTTTTCATTGAAAAAATGCGGAGGCACACCACCAGCAGAAATCATTAAAAACGAAACTCAGTTGACGGTAAAAAGTCGTTGTCGCAATTGTTGGATATGACTTTAAAGCATAACCAAGCATGCATCACTATAGCTCTTGTCTCAAAGTAAGTGTACTGTCCCGACCTGTCACATCACACCCTGACTTATTTGGACTTTTTTTTTGCTGTTTTCCTGTGTGTAGTGTTTTACTTCTTGTCTTGCGCTCCGATTTTGGTGGCTTTTCCTCTTTTTTTGGTATTTTCCTGTAGCAGGTGCGCTATTCCCCGCACCTACTTTGTTTTAGCAATCAAGAATATTTCAGTTGTTTTTATCCTTCTTTGTGTGGACATTGTTGATTGTCATGTCATGTTCGGATGTACTTTGTGGACGCCGTCTCTGCTCCACAGTAAGTTTTTGCTGTCGTCCAGCATTCTGTTTTTGCTTACTTTGCAGCCAGTTCAGTTTTAGTTTTGTTCTGCATAGCCTTCCCTAAGCTTCAATGCCTTTTCTTAGGGGCACTCACCTATTGTTTATTTTTGGTTTAAGCATTAGACACCTTTTTACCTGCACCCTGCCTCCTGCTGTCGTCTGCATATTGTGATCACGACAAACCATTGTCGTTTCACACGACGTGTTCCCAACATCTACAAAGCAATTACCTACCGACTTCCACCTTCTGATATGGTATGGTACAACATGGTTAACTCTGCCGAGCTCTAGATGTTAGAATAATTATGTATATATTATCATCATAACTTTATGCTTAAGGGCCATACTATATAGTATTGTCAATTTGTGCAGAGCTAGCAATCCGAACGATTGCTAGCCTCTTTATCAGTGTTGTGTCCAGACTCGGCCTGCATTTGGTTCCAAGACCAGACAAAGCAGAGACTGGGCGATTGCACCAAGTGTCAACATATTTGCATTTTTGTATAACCATATATTGTGTCTTACTGGAGTTGTCGAGATTACCCCCCTTCCCTCAGTCACCTGATGTAATAGGGCCATTTCCTAATAAATAGAGGAGGCGCGTGGGCTTTTTTTTAGAACGTAGTTTGGATCTGTAACTAGAGTACAGCTCAAAACACGTGTCTCCTCATGAGCTAAATTGAACTCTGTCTCTGATTGATTCCTTGCTTCTTGTCTGATTAATAGATGTCATCAGTGTTTGCACCTGACACTAGACAGCACAGACACTCAACAACAACACATCATTTGCAGACTATAATTACTGCTTTGCAAAAAATATTTTTAACCAAAATAGGTGAAATTAGATAATCGCCCACGGCACACTAGGCTGTATCTCACGGCACACTGGTGTGCCGCGGCACAGTGGTTGAAAAACACTGTTCTAAGTAACAAAGACTTTAATTTAGAGATATTTGTTAAAGTTAAAGTACCAATGATAGTCACACACACACTAGGTGTGGTGAAATTATTCTCTGCATTTGACCCATCACCCTTGATCACCCCCTATGGTGAACGGTGGCCGCGCCCGGGAATCATTTTTGGTGATTTAACCCCCAATTCCAACCCTTAATGCTGAGTGCCAAGCAGGGAGGTAATGGGTCCCATTTTTATAGTCTTTGGTATGACTCGGCCGGGGTTTTTGAACTCACAACCTACCGATGTCAGGGCGGACACTCTAACCACAAGGCCACTGAGTAGGTAGATATTTGGTTAGGGTTAGGGTAAGAGGGTTAGGGTTAGTAATGTATAATTGTATAATAAGGCCATGCAGAACAAGGCACATTATCACAATTTCAGAAGGGTTAAAACCATTAAAAATCAGTTCCCAGTGGCTTATTTTATTTTTCGAAGTCCATCCATCCATCCATTTTCTACCGCTTATTCCCTTCGGGGTCGCGGGGGGTGCTGGAGCCTATCTCAGCTACAATCGGGCGGAAGGCGGGGTACACCCTGGACAAGTCGCCACCTCATCACAGGGCCAACACAGATAGACAGACAACATTCACACTCACATTCACACGCTAGGGCCAATTTAGTGTTGCCAATCAACTTATCCCCAGGTGCATGTCTTTGGAAGTGGGAGGAAGCCGGAGTACCCGGAGGGAACCCACGCAGTCACGGGGAGAACATGCAAACTCCACACAGAAAGATCCCGAGCCCGGTTTTGAACCCAAGACTACTCAGGATCTTCGTATTGTGAGGCAGATGCACTAACAGCAAGGTATAGTGACATTAGCTCGGATTCAGACTCGGATTTCAGCGGCTTAAGCAATTCAACAGATTACGCATGTATGGAAACGGATGGTTGTAGTGTGGAGGCAGGTAGCGAAAACGAAATTGAAGAAGAAACTGAAGCTATTGAGCCATATCGGTTTGAACCGTATGCAAGCGAAACCGATGAAAACGACACGACAACCAGCGACACGGGAGAAAGCGAGGACGAATTCGGCGATCGCCTTCTAACCAACGATTGGTAAGTGTTTGTTTGGCATTAAAGGAAACTAACAACTATGAACTAGGTTTACGGCATATGAAATACATTTGGCAACAACATGCACTTTGAGAGTGCAGACAGCCCATTTCAGGCGCGCTAAGAACATATATTTTTCCACCATTTTAGCACTCAGGTTAACCATACCTAAATAGACACAAAATACTGCATTACACAAGACTACCCGAATGTACACGAATGATTGAAAAAAATAAATGTTTTTAAGCTAAATTATTGGTAAACACAGTTTATGTATAATAATTTACGTAAAACCGCGAGTAATAAATAAAGTTTTCATCAATTAATATATTCTGTAGACATACCCTCATCCGCTCTCTTTTCCTGAAAGCTGATCTGTCCAGTTTTGGAGTTGATGTCAGCAGGCCAGGGAAGCTAGGGTCGATATTCTTCTCTTGATCATTTTCGGTGGCATAAGGGACGGTTGCCATCTCTGTCGTAGCATAGCTTTCGTCGGTAAAGTGTGCGGAACAAACGACTGACCATTTCGTCGGCTTTCCCCACACCCTCGTATTTTGAACAAATTCCGTCCAATTTCTTGCCACTTTCGCATCTTTGGGCCACTGGTGCAACTTGAATCTGTCCCTGTTCGTGTTGTTACACCCTCCGACAACACACCGAAGAAAGTGAGAAAATGGCGGATTGCTTCCCGATGTGACGTCACAACGAGAGCGAATAATAGAAAGGCGTTTAATTCGCCAAAATTCACCCATTTAGAGTTCGTAAATCGGTTAAACAATTATATGGTCTTTTTTCTGCAACATCAAGGTATATATTGACGCTTACATAGGTCTGGTGATAATGTTCCCCTTTAACAAGTACCTAATAATGACGAATTAAGAGCCAATATGTTACTAATTTGCATGTTAATAAGCAATTAATTAATGGTGAATATGTTCCCCATACTAAAGTTGTTACCAAAGTTTTTTTTTTGCTTTGAAATACGGTGAGTGAAAGAAAAAAAAAAAACACTTGTTTCCAGTAGTCAATGCACAAATGTAAAGACATGTCTAAAACCCAAAAATTTGACATCAAAAATTTGTTTTTCTTTTTTTGTCTTTTCTTTCCATTTTTTTGACTTGAGTTTAAATTACACACTAACTAGTGGCAGAAGGTTTACACAGACATTTAGATTCTTCTCAAAAAAGAGCAAAAGAAAGAAAGCACAGTTTTATGTCAGTCGGGGTCAAGCCCAGGATGGCCCAGTCCTATGTGTGTCAGTTTAATAAGTGGACCAGGATACTTGTCTGTGCTGGGGACTGGACTGGATGTGCTGTCCCGTGCTGGGCGGGGGGGCCGTGACGGTGAGCTGGACACACTGCGAGGCACGGCTTCGCGCTATTCAAGCGCCAGATAGTACAGCAGGTTGAGGGTGTTTTTGTTGTTGTTCTGTACAGTGCTCACCACGTAGGAACCAAGGGTATAGGTCAGGGTCTCGGACAAATATGGCTGTTGGTAAGCAAACTGAAGAAGATCTGTGAGGGGCCGTGAGGACGAACCAAGTGGGGAGAAGAAAGTCTCTGGGATGTGGTTCCAGAAAAACAAGGAAGCTATGGAAGATAGTGGAACCTCTGCTTGAATTGAACAACTTTAGACAGAGAGGTCATCTTCCCACCCAAACAAACACCTGTGGGAGAGACGTTACAATGTAAGACTTTTACCTGTGTTGTGAAACAAAACAGATACCATATTTTCCGGACTATAAGGCGCACTTAAAATCATTTTTTTCCCTCAAAACTCGACAGTGCGCCTAATGTTCGGAGTAATTCTGGTTTTGCTCACTGACCTCAAAGCAATTTTATTTGGTACATGGTGTAATAATAAGTGATCATAAATTACTGAACTATTTATTTAAGAGAACTTTATTATTTCTTAATCATTGATTAAAATGGTGTTACAAATTGAGAAGAAGAAATGAACAAAATGAAACAAAAAAAAATGAAAAACTCAACAAATGATCAAACTTACAAAGCTCGATGGCGCGGGACTTCAGCAGATAGTTTCAAGGTGTCGTGAGCTCTGTGTAAGAGAGACAGAGTAATAAGAACCGCTTGGAAAACTGGCACCGCCATGCATCAGTTCACTCAACGATATTTATGCGCCGTGTTTCTCACCGGGGGGTCGTTCCACTGCTGTGGAAGGTCTTCTGGCTCAGGCGGGTAAGACATCCAGGATGGACTACGGTACGAAGATGGAGGCGACATGACGAAGTAGTCGGAGTAACCTGGTTGGTTGGCTGATATTGCGTACACTGCTGTTATTGGATTTCCTGTCACATGGAAAGGTTACAGTTCATTGTGACACACACACACACACACACACACGCGCACACACGCACACACGCACACATTTCATATTTACATTGTTTCTAACGGAGAAATGTGCTTCTATAATCAAACTTTTCTATTGACGAAAACTGATCAAGAACCAATTAAGTTTGTCTACCGAGGTTCTACTGGAGACGTTTCCTTCAACACTTTCTATCATGAATTGATTAACGTGGACCCCGACTTAAACAAGATAAAAAACGTATTCGGGTGTTACCATTTAGTGGTCAATTGTACGGAATATGTACTTCACTGTGCAATCTACTAATAAAAGTTTCAATCAATCAATCAATCAATCAATCAATCAAATATTAAGCTTTTCTTACACCTCAGAGAGAAAATACATATACAGTTGATCGTCATTATTTGCGGGGGTTACGTTCCAAGAACACCCTGCTAATGGGGGAAAAAAACAATAAAAATCCCTAATAACGCCTATTTTTTTATAAACCCTATAATTGGCCTCTCATCGATATTACCGTATTTTTCGGACTATAAAGGTGCACTTAAAATCCTTTCATTTTCTCAAAAATCGACAGTGCGCCTTATAAGCTGCTGCGCCTAATGTACGGAATAATTCTGGTTGCGCTTACCGACCTCCAAGCAATTATATTTGGCACATGGTGTGACCAGTAGATGGCAGACACACATGAGAGATACGTGTGGACTGCAAGATGACGCTAGCAAGCAAGCCCAAAACGTTGATGTTTTATTGAGAATATAGAACAATACACACGGCGCTCAAAAGTCTCGTCGAAATGTTTTACTACGACTTTGGTAAGATAAGAAGGCGCACAGCTTGATGAATTGCGGCTACAGTAGTCAGGCGTACTGTGCTTCAACATTGGGGTATTATAATGTTGTGTGTATAAGGACCCCAAAATGGCACCTATTAGGAGACATTATCTGGCATTTTGTTTCGCAAGAATCAACTTTTCTTACCTATTGGACCCTGCTGATGTGTATTTGGGATCCTCCGCCATTGTACTCTGTGCCGTAATCAATAAGCGCCCTCTTTTTCTCTATCCACTTGTGTGGGACATTCATTCGCCGCTGTTGCCATTTCTGATATAAAGAAAGGTACAGTCCTAACATATATCTGTCAGTAGACTCGTTTTAGAACATGGGTGTCAAACTCTGGCCAAATTTGGCCCGCCGTGTAATTTCACTTGGCCCTTGAGGCGATATCAAATTAACACTAAAGCTGGCCCGCCGATTATATATTACGGCGGTGCCGAAAATCGTCACATCTGCTTTTCAGACAGTCCAATGAGTGCTGACCCAGTCACAGAACATGTGTGGCTTCTGCACGCAAACACAATTGAATGCAACGCATACTTTATCAAGAGCGATACAGGTTACACTGAGGGTAGCCGAATAAAAAAACTTTAACACTGTTAGAAATATACGCCACACTGTGAATCCACACCAAACAAGAATGACTACCTGTATCGCTGTTGATGAAGTATGCGTTGCATTCACTCGTGTGTGCGTACAGAAGCCGCACATATCTTGTGACTGGGTCTGAATGACGTTAGAATGGATGAAAAGCGGACGTGACGACAGCTGGTAGAGTACGTTAAAGGCAGTGCATTGAAGGCATGCCCCCAAGACTGTGGTGCGGGTGGACTACGAGATATTGTGACTGATGAACACCTTCGTTCGATAATGAAGGTTGCCTCAGCTCAAAGCCTGAGCCCCGACATTAATGAACTATCATCCAAGAAAAGATGGCAGGTATCTGGCTTGGGCACATCAGATTAGATCAGTGTGTTGCAAACTGAGCAGTTTAAAGTCCTGAATGGTTGGTTTATTCATTATTTTATTTTCAAATTTATTAGCCTGTGGAAAAAGTTAATGTTGATATTTACCTCAGAAGGCTGCAAATAGAAAAGAGGCATTCCATTTTTATTTAAATTGTATTTGATATGCCATTGATATTTTTTAATTATTATTATTATTATTTGAAACTGGATTTTGCGTGTCACTATAAAGTTATATAAGCCTTGTTTGTTCAATATTCAATTGAGTTTGACACCCCTGCTTTAGAAGCTCTACAAACAACCGGTGTACTGTAGTGGGTTTACATAATTCACCCACGTAACTTTTTTAATTTTTAGAGAGTTCCGGTCGAACGGTTTTTCATGGGACACATTTCCGATATTGTTGTAGTTGCACTTGCGAGCCACAGATGAGGAGACAATGCTCTGTTGTTGATTTAAGCAAAGTATGGATGTCATTATAACAGTCTTTTGACAATCCTTCTTCTGCTCCAGTCCTTGCACGCTACAAAAGGTACAACACAGACGCTATCAAAGTGTAGCCGTGTAAATAAGACCGAAGTAGTCGGAGTAACCTGGTTGGTTGGCTGATATTGCGTACACTGCTGTTATTGGGTTTCCTGTCACAAGAAAAACTGAACATGTGTGCAATATTATGATAAAAGTTGGAATTTTACT
This sequence comes from Nerophis lumbriciformis, assembly GCF_033978685.3. Taxonomy (NCBI): domain Eukaryota; kingdom Metazoa; phylum Chordata; class Actinopteri; order Syngnathiformes; family Syngnathidae; genus Nerophis; species Nerophis lumbriciformis. The sequence continues at coordinate 32,344,431 of NC_084557.2, read as the reverse complement.
CAATAACAGTCGCAATTTTACAAGAAAAGCTTAAAATGTTGGCAATTTTATGAAAAGAGTCCTAATTTTACTCGACAAAAGTCACAATTTTATAAGAAAACTTTAAAAATGTTGGCAATACTACAAGCATAATCTGAATTTTACTTGGCAAAATTGTGACAAAAGTCGTAACATTACTCAAAAAATGTCACTGTTTTACAAGAACAACAAAAAAAATTGGCAATATTGTGATAAAAATCTGAATTTTGTATGACAAATGTCACCATTTTGCATTAAAAAGTAATAATTTTACAAGAAAATATTGAAATATTAGACTCGCTTCTGCACGCTACAAAAGAAGACAACAAGGACGCTATCAAAGTGTAGCCACGTAAATAAGGCCGCCCACAAAACAGTGCATGCTGAAGAAATGGTCAGAAAGCGACTTGAAGATGGTCTGCAAAACATTATCTATGCAACATTTTGACCAAAGAACCACCATTACATGTTATGTAGACCACAAGAAAGTGTTTTAAATGTAATGTAACATACAAACCCGGTTTCCATAAGAGTTGGGAAATTGTGTTAGATGTAAATATAAACGGAATACAATGATTTGCAAATCATTTTCAACCCATATTCAGTTGAATATGCTACAAAGACAACATATTTGATGTTCAAACTGATAAACATTTTTTTTTTTGCAAATAATCATTAACTTTAGAATTTGATGCCAGCAACAGGTGACAAAGAAGTTGGGAAAGGTGGCAATAAATACTGATAAAGTTGAGGAATGCTCATCAAACACTTATTTGGAACATCCCACAGGTGAACACTAAGGCAAATTGGGAACAGGTGGGTGCCATGATTGGGAATAAAAGTAGATTCCATGAAATGCTCAGTCATTCACAAACAAGGATAGGGCGAGGGTCACCACTTTGTCAACAAATGCGTGAGCTAATTGTTGAACAGTTTAAGAAAAACCTTTCTCAAGCAGCCATTGCAAGGAATTTAGGGATTTCACCATCTACGGTCCGTAATATCATCAAAGGGTTCAGAGAATCTGGAGAAATCACTGCACGTAAGCAGCTAAGCCCGTGACCTTCGATCCCTCAAGCTGTACTGCATCAACAAAAGACATCAGTGTGTAAATGATATCACCACATGGGCTCAGGAACACTTCAGAAACCCACTGTCAGTAACTACAGTTGGTCGCTACATCTGTAAGTGCAAGTTAAAACTCTCCTATGCAAGGTGAAAACCGTTTATCAACAACACCCAGAAACGCCGTCGGCTTCGCTGGGCCTGAGCTCATCTAAGATGGACTGATACAAAGTGGAAAAAGTGTTCTGTGGTCTGACGAGTCCACATTTCAAATTATTTTTGGTAACTGTGGACGTCGTGTCCTCCGGACCAAAAAGGAAAAGAACCATTCGGATTGTTATAGGCGCAAAGTTGAAAAGCCAGCATCTGTGATGGTATGGGGGTGTATTAGTGCCCAAGACATGGGTAACTTACACATCTGTGAAGGCACCATTAATGCTGAAAGGTACATACAGGTTTTGGAGCAACATATGTTGCCATCCAAGCAACGTTACCATGGACGCCCCTGCTTATTTCAGCAAGACAATGCCAAGCCACGTGTTACATCAACGTGGCTTCATAGTAAAAAAGTGCGGGTACTAGACTGGCCTGCCTGTAGTCCAGACCTGTCTCCCATTGAAAATGTGTGGCGCATTATGAAGCCTAAAATACCACAACTGAGACCCCCGGACTGTTGAACAACTTAAGCTGTACATCAAGCAAGAATGGGAAAGAATTCCACCTGAGAAGCTTAAAAAATGTGTCTCCTCAGTTCCCAAACGTTTACTGAGTGTTGTTAAAAGAAAAGGCCATGTAACACAGTGGTGAACATGCCCTTTCCCAACTAGTTTGGCACGTCTTGCAGCCATGAAATTCTAAGTTAATTATTATTTGCAAAAAAAAAATAAAGTTTATCAGTTTGAACATCAAATACCTTGTCTTTGTAGTGCATTCAATTGATTATGGGTTGAAAAGGATTTGCAAATCATTTTATTTCGTTTATATTTACATCTAACACAATTTCCCAACTCATATGGAAACGGGGTTTGTAATATGACCTCTTTAATGTGCCTTATAATCCGGTGCGCCTTTTGAATGAAAATAGACCTACATAGACCCTTTCCTCTGCAGTGCGCCTTTTAATCCGGTGCATCGTATGGTCCGAAAAACACGGTACAGTAATTTGATAATGAGTTTGTGCTTTTACTGCCATCTAGTGTCTACCTGTAATTCGGTCTGCTATAAAACGAGTAAAACATCAATATAGTTTTTGTTTTCCAATTTTTGTTGTAATACTGTGCTTTGAGGTTAAAGTTGTACGAGGAACACTTCCACCATTGATAACAAATCCTTAAAATCACAAGTTGATTCAACGTTATTGAAAAAACATACAACTCAAAATATCGCAACTTGCTGCGAATTGAGGCATTTTTAGGCCGCGACAATCAAAAAACAGCCCACAAAATCTTGGAGGGACTGAAAAAATGGGGGTGTACTGTAAATATGTATTAGTTGTCCAAGCTTTGAATATACAAACCCCGTTTCCATATGAGTTGGGAAATTGTGTTAGATGTAAATATAAACGGAATACAATGATTTACAAATCATTTTCAACCCATATTCAATTGAATGCACTACAAAGACAAGATATTTGATGTTCAAACTCATAAACTTTTTTTTTTTTTTGCAAATAATAATTTACTTAGAATTTCATGGCTGCAACACGTGCCAAAGTAATTGAGAAAGGGCATGTCGACCACTGTGTTACATGGCCTTTCTTTTTAACAACACTCAGTAAACATTTGGGAACTGAGGAGACACATTTTTTAAGCTTCTCAGGTGCAATTCTTTCCCATTCTTGCTTGATGTACAGCTTAAATTGTTCAACAGTCCGGGGGTCTCCGTTGTGGTATTTTAGGCTTCATAATGCGCCACACATTTTCAATGGGAGACCGGTCTGGACTACAGGCAGGCCAGTCTAGTACCCGCACTCTTTTACTATGAAGCCACGTTGGTGTAACACGTGGCTTGGCATTGTCTTGCTAAAATAAGCAGGGGCGCCCATGGTAACGTTGCTTGGATGGCAACATATGTTGCTCCAAAACCTGTATGTACCTTTCAGCATTAATGGCGCCTTCACAGATGTGTAAGTTACCCATGTCTTGGGCACTAATACACCCCCATACCATCACAGATGCTGGCTTTTCCACTTTGCGCCTGTAACAATCCGGATGGTTCTTTTCCTCTTTGGTCCGGAGGACACGACGTCCACAGTTTCCAAAAACAATTTGAAATGTTGACTCGTCAGACCACAGAACACTTTTCCACTTTGTATCAGTCCATCTTAGATGAGCTCAGGCCCAGCGAAGCCGACGACGTTTCTGGGTGTTGTTGATTAATGGTTTTTGCCTTGCATAGGAGAGTTTTAACTTGCAGTTACAGATGTAGCGACCAACTGTAGTTACTGACAGTGGGTTTCTGAAGTGTTCCTGAGCCCATGTGGTGATATCCTTTACACACTGATATTGCTTGTTGATGCAGTACAGCCTGAGGGATTGAAGGTCACGGGCTTAGCTGCTTACGTGCAGTGATTTCTCCAGATTCTCTGAACCCTTTGATGCTATTACGGACCGTAGATGGTGAAATCCCTAAATTCCTTGCAATAGCTGGTTGAGAAA